>NW_025776163.1:0-122946 GCF_021130785.1 Homalodisca vitripennis
ATAGTACATATATTAAAGTGTATCTAGCTGACACCTCTGTTAATAATATAAAATATTAATAGCAACTATTACAACTATTTGTTGTATTGTTAGAAAACTAAGCTTTACGCTAAATTTAAAGTTTATACATCAGTTTATTTTCGATACTTGTGCCGATAGACAAACAAACAGAAATATAGTTTTCTACCCACTCTAGTAATAGGCTATGCCAACGACCACTCAATAGGTAATAATCTTTACCAAAAGCTCTAAGTATTATTTAATCAGTATTAATTATTGAATCATTAGTTAATTAAGATGGGGAATGGCAACAGTTTGAATACCCAGGTTAGATATTGCCAGAGTAAAGAGTTTTTGGTTGAATTCAAAAAACAAAAGTGCTCCCTTTACAACGCAGCCTCTGAACTGGAACTGATGTTACGCGGAATAAAGCTGTATTGTTTTAGTCGGAAAGCGTGATGGTGCGTTAGCATTATAAATGTTCCGCTTACAATCGCAGCCAATTAACTGAAACCGATAATAATACAAATTCAATTGAATGATTACAAAAATTACCTCCAGAGGAACACTCCTATAGAGAATTACCCATATTAACTAATTTCATACACGAACTAAGCTATAGTTTTATGTAACCGACACCGTGATGGTGCGATAGCATTAAGTGTAATATTTCACAGCTTACAACAATGCGAATAAATATGACCGGCGCGATATAAACATTATACCTTTACTCAGTCATTGTATTTGGTTCTTTGCACACTACCATTGATTTCTGAAATATCTTCTAGGTTGGAGTAGACATCAATCTGGCCTTAATTTCAATTCAAGATTTATAGGAAATTAAAAATTAAATTTGTTTAAAATTTTTACTTTTCTCCATTAAATTTTCACGCACAATATGCAATTTGCAATTCAAAGTTTACTAGATATGGTCCCATTTTAGTAAAGAAGTCTTTTGTTTATTAACATTATTGTTTCTTAAATATGGACTAAGATCTAAGCCTGTAAAGTTTGTGTCTACTTGTATTTATTTTCTGCAATGACCAGTCGTAGAGATCTTACTTGGTAAAATATCCTGCATACTGTACAATCAAATCATACTCTAATATAACAAAATAGAATATACTGCACATACATTTAATAATACAGCTTAATGTTGATTACCTAGATTCATGGTAACTAATAAAACCATTTTGAAACAAATACATTGACGGTGCAGAAATGATATTACTATCTCAATGATAGTTTTTAGTTTCTCTTATTGAGTAACTATTTAAAGTGTATAAGACCATGTAACAAAATTAGATGTAAAAAGCTATGGAAATGAAATTTTGAGGAAGAAAAATATCTCTAATATATTGAAACCTCACCACTTCCATCAAGCATAAAAATTCAGAATAAATTAGTTATTAGTCATCGAATTTGGTGAAATGGTTCGAATCATATCAACCAACTTGCCTATCTAATACCAATATTTTTTCAATTTCAAATAACAAAATATCCGTAAAGGACTATACAGTAGGTGCAATTATTTTGAAAATGAACTGATCATAAATATTATTTACAATCTGAACAGTTTAAAAAGTTATAAATATTTTTGTGTTTATGTGGATTTCCTCTTTAATTTCATTCCTAAATTATCTCGATAACATCATTGAAGGTATATTGAAAACCGTAACTCTTATCTATTCTTTAAACCAGAAGTAGAAATACTAGCACTGGAAGTTAGGTTCTCATCGAATTGAAATTAACTAAAACAAACCTATTTCAATGTATAGTATCTTAATTAATATAATTTCGTCTAAACGTTTAATTATTCCTATACTCCACATACGCTTGTTTAAAATTAGTTAAATTTAATCTAATTTAATTGCACGCGCTATTAAATAAATCTTTAGTAATTTCATTTCATACTTTTGGAATAATAATTTCCTTTTTAAAGTATTATTTCGTTTAGATAAAAGAATTGTAAGGCTCCTAACTCTAAGCGTCCTCATCTTAAACCCTTCTCTATTGCATTTTATTTATTTTATAAAATATATAATATCTATATTAACATTCACTGATTTTTTAGTTAAGCAAAACGTATTTAACTGTGGTAGTTTTGAAACTTTTAATTTGATTTGAAGGTATACATTACATCATTCTAGGAGAATAATGGATTTATATATTGTGTTTTAACCTGTATTTGTTATGTATTTATTTTAACCCTGTTTTAATACATAAGACTATATATAAATTAGCTATTAGTGCAAAGGGTTGATTCAATATATAAATTTTTACATTTAGATCAACTTAACCTTCCTCAAAGTTGCAGCGTATAATATCTGACATGACTCCAGGAAACTGGAGTAGTCATCTCTACCTCGAGTTTTATCTCATGAGATCTAAAAGTAAGTCAGCGACGAAGCAATTTAAAAATAAACTCTACAGCATTTAAACATAAAAGATACCTATATTACAAAATATAGCGTAATCTAGGTGAAGAGATATTCTCATGATCTCTGGTCATGGTAAACTCTATACTCTACAGGAAGACGGGATATGTTAAATCATTAGTATTAAAAGTTTATTACTTATGAATTCGAAACCTAACTCAGTAATTATGATTAAGGAGGTTATAATGAGTTATCTAAAAGTTATATGTGTTGTAGGTTTCAAAGTTACATGTTTTAAAGGGTTAAAATAACATAACATAATAGCTTTCAACAGCAGAGGTTGGTGTTTAAAGTAGAAAATGGTGTCTCACAATCTATGACTAAGGATTATAAAATATCTAAATATATTATAATTTAATAAATAGACTTATATTCAGAATGCACACGCATCCGATTTTATTTGCTTCATTTGGATATATAATATAAATAAGTTTTAAAAACATTTACAAAACAATTTAAACCCGTCTTTTCTTAATTGTGCTTTAAGTATTAATCCGATATAATGTTTTTTATTCATACATGCATATTTCATATAGAAATAACCTTATTGAAAAATTGAATTTAAAATTAGAAGTAGTATTAAACTAAATTCATTTAAACCTATTAAAATGAGAATTTTAAATTACTACTATTTGTTATTTTGCTATAAGTAGATATATAGATAATTATATTTAGCAATGTCTTTATTCGTCAGACAAATCTTGTATGAAAACACAAGTTTGTGTGTTCTTCTATTAACAACTAAATGCTCATTCTATATATTTTTGGATTTTAAAGTACATTTATTTATTTATTTTTGTACAATAGCTACAGGAATATTTAAGTTAAGTTAAGAATATTTTAATAATATAAGTTACTCTTTAGTTAGAAACAGAACAACTTTTAAATATTTTTAGAACTTTAATTTTTAACGAGAAGGAATCGTTTATGGAGGCTTTATCATTCCCATGTCCGTTTCTGAGAAATGGAAGAAATTTGAAGAAGCAATATAATGGTTTAATGCCGATAAGTGTATTTGCCTCGGTATGCTGTCATTAATTGATTGATTTATTTGCGGCAATAACTAATGCTGTCATCCTTCTGAATCAATCAATATAGAGATATTTTTGAGATTTTACCTATCTGAAATTGCAGTGCTTGAAGGAATAAACATACTTTCGTAGCTGACATATTGTTCATCACACAAAACTATAATTTTTTATTGTGTATGAGGGTGTTTCCTGAAGATTGGTAATCTTTTCTTCACGTTTAATTAGATCGTCACATATTTATTAGTTACATTTTTACAGACAAAACCTCAATTAATAAATTTATAATTAGCTATGAACTATTAAAATTTATGATTTTAACCACCAAAATTAGTATTCCATAATTTCTTCAACCAGGTTTTCAATTTTTGTTCTCAATTTAAACGCATTTAACAATGTTATTAATGTAAAATAATATTCTTGTAATTGCCCATTTTAGTCACAAACAATATAGAGGCGGGTAAACCTTGTACTGATTCTAATTCACAGAACACATTGTAAAAAGTTTCCTGAGAATATTAAAAAATATATATTTTGAGACATTTACCGGTATCATATTAATTCATTATTAGCTACAAAAATTATATTCAAATATAAATATTAAAAAATTATAATTTCGTTTTAAATAAGGAATTTGTAAGACTTTAAAGCGTATACCTCAAGAAACGTTTGTTAATAATTACATTTTCTTATCAAAATATACGAAAAAAGAGAGCTTTAAGTTGATAAAAAGTAAAATTGCTGACCATGATACAAAATAGGATACATTAAATTAAATTTGAAGATTTCTTTATTTCAGTATCATTAATTATATAAAAATTATACAAAAATACACTAAACGCAACTATAAAAAACTATAAACAAAGCACAAACATTTTAACGACACACAACAAAATATACTTTATTAATAATGCAAACAAAAACTCAAAACCACAGACTGTCAGCTGTTTGCTTGCTAATACACTGTTAGTTGTCCAAAAGTTAAATAGACAACTAAAGCAATCAACATATAACAAAATGAGAGATATTAATTTTCATTACTATAAGAAATGTTGATTCTCTGACCTATAAGAGCGTTTTCAAATATATATATTGAATGTTGCGAGTAGCCAAAAATTGACAAATAACTCATCACAACGTTTAGCAATGTAATAAACAAATTGCCTTGGAAAATCAAAAAAACCAGGTAAACTTAAATAACTGCTGTAGTCAAAAACTTTGTGTAAACAATCATTTAGAATAGAAATTTTCAGTTTCAGTTCACCACATAAGCAAGGTTTAGATATTTTTTCTCATATTTAATATGATTATAAAATTCACGGAGGACTCTCAAAAATACACTCCTCAATATGGATTTTATACTCGTATATTTTCTTTATTGCCAAATCTTTCTCTGATATCTCAATAGTCTCATGGTCTGTTCAGTTTCATTGTTGGGACACAACTCTCAAATCACAGCAATTAAGTCCTTGAAACATCATTATAACAATAGTTTGTAGTTTGGGTTAGGTAATTTCGCATACAACCAGTGTAAATGTTACAATTACAGCAATAAGTGGCAGAGTAAACTATTGTCCTATTATCTCTGACAACACCTGAAGTTGTTAGTACAAGTAAATATTGATGATGTGGCGGGCGAATAAGAGGAGATATAGGTCCAAACATTACAAGTTTACCAATCACAGTAACGAAGTCCCTAATACGAAAGTTTGTAGTTTATGTTAGGTTTGTTCCGCATGTAACCAATGCAATTGTTTGTACAAATACAGACACAAGTGGCAGACTAAACTATTACAAGTTTACAAATCACAGTAACGAAGTTCCTAATACGAAAGTTTGTAGTTTATGTTAGGTAGTTCCGCATGTAACCAATGTAAATGTTTATACAAATACAGACACAAGTGGCAGAGTAACTGCTAGAGTAGTTGTTATCTCTGACTACACCTAAATCTGTCAGTCCAAGTAATTATTGCTGGTGGAAGGGGTGGAGGGAGAGGAGTTGTCCAAACATTACACGTTTACTCTCCGTGAATGTCGCACGGAATGCATTGTAATACGTATTTTTATATTAAAACACTGTAATTGCCCTTTCAATTAAATAACATTATTTCAAAATTCCATTTAAATTTCTCTACAAAGCAATAATTAAAAAAATAATATATACTCACATGTTATCAAAAATATTGATTTATAACTGTAGAAACTAAATTAACGCAAAATAAAAAATAGTTTTACTATATTTTTTAATGTATTAGCTATTTTTAATGTGTAAAAATAACCATATCATAGTAACAACACATAAAATAGGCAATATTCTTGTTATATTAAATATTTTTTTAATTATGCATTTTGTACAAAATTTTCTGAAGAGAATTCAGCAAAGACAGAGTGGAATATCTTGTCAATAACCTGCTGGTATACCCTTTTGGTTTAAAACATTTATAATTTTATAATAATGTATCGTAAAATACAGAAGTATCAATTAGTTAGTTTAATAAAAAATAATGTAAGGTTTAAAATAAACCGCGACTTATTAAAAAAAAAAATACATTTTATACTACAAAAATTATACATAAAAGAATACGAGTATCTTAATTAATATAATTAAAAATAACTTTTAAATTAAATCATGGATGATTAATTAAAAAAATAAATTAATTAAAAAAGCTATATATATATATATATATATATATATATATATATATATATATATAATTAATATCTATGCTTATATTAATACTGAAATAATCATATACGTAAACGAGCTGTAGGACTTTTAAATATTGCATGTAAACTTATTGAAACCCTTTGTGTAACAAGTAGTGTAGCACTCTTCTGCCTTGTTTAGGAAAGTGCCAAGTTTCCTACTTTTATTGCAATCATATATTACTTACCCTCATATAACTACTTATACCAAATTTGGAATAATAAACTTTGAAATACTCCTCAATAAAAGCAGTGTACTATAAAGTTCTAAACAGAAAGACTGACTGCAAAATCCCTAACATAAATTCGGAAATGTTGTAGGAAGGACTTCTATGAAGGACAAATAAGTGGTCCTACCAAGTTGAACTTTCCTCAGTTCTGACGGAGGTCAATAACAAACTTAAACAGAGAAGAAAGCGAACACACATTAGTCGCTACATATCTCCGCTCTGTCACAACACTAACACAACACTGTAAGTTCTTGGGTTCAGTCCAAAGTGCAAATGGTTGGACTCGCCTAAGAGTGTTCTTATTATTTAAGTAAATGTGGATCTTTTGGCCTCATGTTAGGCATGATGTAATAAACAATTACATTTTATTACTACTGATTATCTTTTTACTACTGACCGAATGAAATTTAAAATTCATTTACAAACTTAACAATTATTAATACTACTCAATATACACGTATAAATCAATTTTATGTACCTAGACCATGGTATCGTTTTCATTACTGATCGTTTACCACCAATTTCGTCTCAAGTAATACCTAATATACTTTTTTATTTATTTTGGTGTTTGACATAAAATTAAATATGCCAAATTTACACAAGTTATGGTCCCTTTAGAACGCTCAAATTCCTAAAAATTCTTGATAACTTATGTCTCATATTATTTATTATATTATAAGTTTTCAATAGGACGCAGGTAATGTGCAATATAAGGAGCAACAACGCTAACTAGAAGTGCCTCAAAAATTGATAATGCAGTTTCCATCTTAAAATATATTTAACACGTCTACAGGCTGAGAGCGCCAAGGTAACATTTTTTTAACTGCTAGCTAAAATGTACATAGCCTTAACAACATACAAAGGTTATGTTTAAATATACTTATGCTATACGAGTACGTACACTCATTATTGTAAAATCCATCTTAAGCTGTTAAATTGTAAACGAGAGAAACAAATTAAATATATATGTTTAATAATTTTGATATCTGAAGCTAGGAATACCTGATGAAGTGCCGGGGTGTAGATTGATGCGTCATGGATAATATCAAATTTAGGTGACGTAACTATTCATAGATGTGGATTATATTGCTTGGTGTGGGTATGGATCAATCTTAGAATTATGATGTCGTATAAATAATTAAATATTTGCCTGATAATAATTTTTACACAGATATTTTGTCTAAAATTGGTGGTTTAAAAAAATAATATGATCACAATTAATCGTTTACAAGTGAATATTAATGCAACTGAATTGTTAAAGAATTATTAGTCTTTAAACCCTGTCGACCCATAGCATAAGATTATCAATAAAATGTGTGAGTACTCCGACATTGTTAGTTTCCAAACGCAACGTTTGTAATAAGCCCAACGTTCTCCAATATTGTGGTATGTTATTTTATTGTGTGATCCTTAAGAAACTATATTAAGTTTCTATGCCATGTAAAAACTATAATTTATCCATATTACGTAAAAGTTTGAAATACTACAAGGGTCAGCATTGCGTCGGATTTTATTTTTGATATAAACAACTACAAATTTACAACACAATAATAAGGAATTTTGAAATAATATTAATTATTTATGCTATGGTTTATATTACTGTCGCTCATTCAGAACGATAGAGTAGATTATTTTACAGTATAAAAACGTTTTCAAAAACAATACCTGTATAAACTTTTAGAAAATTATGATAAAGCACATTTTGTTCAAATTTTGTTATAACGTATAATTAAACTGAATATCACCAAATATAAAACATCCCCTATAAAAAATTTAAGTACTGTAGAGTATATATGTAATTAAAACTAGCAATGGTGACGCTATGAGACCTTCTATCACGAATTTATGTTGTGTGTTATATATAGATGCGAATATATACATTGAAAATTAACTCTCGGCTCCAAGCCTGTAACCAAACAGTTGTTATTCATGTAGCAAAGTCTAAGTAACAAACTTCTAGGTTTTGCATAGTTATGAAGTTTAGATAATAACATCAGCAGTTGAACTCACGACACGTAAATGTAGCATATTGCTTGTTTGTTTAATTAGGCCGTCAGTAATGGTACCTCTCAACTGCAAATTTTACCACAAACACATTTATGATGGAATTATTTTGTAAATGGAGCACTCAAAAGCCATTAGTAAATATGAAAACTAGAACAAGTGTGATTTTTCGAGTGTTTTGTCAAACATTTTTCTTAAATGAATTTTAAAAGTTGTCAATTGAACATAGCTATCAATAGATAATATGGGGAATGTTACAGTTGATTTTTAAAACATCATGAATAATCAACATTTAAAAACATTATCTGTTTTTTAGCTGAGAAACGTATAAAAAATTGAAAGAATTAAAAAATGTATAAACCAGGAACCTAACTATGATTTCTTTCTTATTAGAACATATCCAGGCTATGAAAACTAAAGAAATAGTTTAAAAGAAAAACTTTAATAATGACTAATTTACTAAATGTTTTACAAGTTATTTTTATTCATTTAGAACTTATTAATTCTTCAAATACCAATTTAATCTATTATATTTTACAAAACAATTTCACAACAATTAGGAGCCAACAGGCATTTGTTGATATCATCGTGTCTTGACCACCCGTATATTCGATGACTTTAGATATAAAAGCTCTAGAGACGTAATACTTGCGTTCGTCTTGTTCCAAATATTAAAGCTACTGATTTTGGGACCAAAGGTCAATGAGCAGTGAATCTCTCCATCTTCTCGTCTCTGAATATGTATATATCTGAATGAAAAGATACTATGAATTTGAAAATTGTTACATAGGTTTCTATTGGTCCAAGGAAACGATCTATTGATTTTCACATCATTAAGTTCAAGGGGTGTTCGTCTATCTGTCCATTATTGTGATATATCTAGACATAAAGGTCCTAGAGAGGTGAAACTTGGTACATAAGTTTCTCTTTGTGTATGAAAGGTTGTGTTCGGTATATTCTGGTAGAATAAACTATGCAATGTAACTCAGAAAACCTGAACTGTGGCATATTTGGAACTTTGTATTTGGAACACAAGCGGTTAATTCGGATAGTAAGATCAAGTTCGAATTGTATGCCATTCCTACTTAGTGATGAGAATTCGTCACTATTTTTTAGTCTCTTTGGACAAGAAGCTTATACATTGCACTTAGTCCTGTAAGAACCTTTGCGCTGCTTCCGAAGTGACAACATATTCAGGATGTGTAAGGGGGGTGGCACACCCTTGTTGAGGCTAGCAAAAAACCTCTGAGTTTATTGAACAAATCCCACTAACTCCAACAGTCATCTCTCTCAGTAGACTAGACCTATCGAATTGCCTATGAATCTCGAAATTTGCGGTTATTGATGTGCCGCTCCTGGACATCTATAAGGTCGCCCAGATTGAAGTGAAACATCGTTTTTTGCTGTGCAAAGTGTTGGGTTCAACTGAAAGGTATAAACCAGTCATAAGTGATCCCTGCTGGGGTAATTCGTCACCTTATTTAGCAAGTTAAATCTTAGCACAGTAAACATCTTCATCTCCAACAGACATACGAACATTAATAAGGAGTTTAGTAATATATTACCCTGTACTATGAAACTATAGAGGTGGATACAATTATAATTACCATAATACATGTTCTACTTAATATCGAATTCGCGCAATTTCAAGCAACTATTATTCTTTCCAATAATTTTTGTCGTATCTTCACGTTTGTAGATTGCAGCCGTTTGAATTTGGAAAAGGGATATTACTATATCAGCATAACTTGTCTTGCATAATTTAAAGCGACCATATGTACAGACACGATGTTTTAACTTTGCCGGTGCCACGATTTTGTAAACCACGTTTTACTTTAAACGATTATAATCTTATTATACTATGAAGTATTACGAGCTTACTACGAATATCCTAACTATTGGGTTCGTCGGTTCGTCACATCACACGTCTTGTATAAAAATAAGCTTAAAAATATAGTTTTCTCTTCTTTTTACTTCAGTTTGGTAGTACTTGCATATTTGTATGTGTAACAATTTCTTGTACTATATTCAAAATTCATCTATTACTATGAAACTAAATAAGAAGTAGTGTATAATATTGTACAGATTAATCAGATGACAAAAATAGTTTACATATTTTTCGTAGTCGTTGTTTTGAAAATAAAAAAAATTAATGATTATATAGTGATGGTCTAAGCATAGTCAAAACATGAATTCCAAGTAAAGCACGAGGTTCAATATGTTTTTTAACGAAATGAAAAACACACAGCAATATTATCTCAAATGTGTATATTCACAAGGCTAATGTATGTGAGCCGCCCCTTGGAGAAAGAATATAATATTGAATGTTACTACTATTATTACCACAAAAATATTGACGATATTCTACAACAAAACTTAAGATTAGTAATTAATTGAATGATTGAGAAAATAATACTTAATTAAAGTTAACAGTAAACTAAAGATGTTTCATAAAATTGTATTTCACAAGAGGGGAGTAAACAAGTGAATGGAGCGTGAAATAACCTTTAAATTGAAGTGATAGACTGTGAAGAGGGTTTTGTTTTTTATAAGAGACTAGACGATGCTTTTCAACACTACTTTACTTCTTTGCAAAAGGAAAATAATTTCTGAAAAACAGTAGTTTTTATTTTTAACGTGGAGTTTCTTTCACTTATTATATTACTAACTTCATCCGTTTTAGCAAAAAAACGAATACCTTTAGTGTATAAAAATGTAATTAGATTGATTTTGCTCCATAATTATGACTTTATTTATTTTTAATTAAAAGAACTTTTTATGAACGCATGAAAATAAATATTCTATACCATATTCAAATATCATACTATATTTGGAGAGATTCTTGTATTAGCTTATAGGTAAAAATGTCTATTATGATAACTATTCATTATTCTTATTAGTTACCATAGGAGTAGGTTTGGTTTTAGGTTCAAAAAAACGTCGTAATTTTTTATTATTTCTTGGAGAAAAACTTCAACAATGTTCTGGCAGTTTTGTACTGTGTATTGTTAAGGTTTTTGACCAACTTTAGTTTAATACTCTTGGAATTGTATTAAAATTGCTTATAAGAAATGACTTGATTTAACGTGTAACAATGGTTGTCATAGTATTATTATGTGGAAAAACTAAATTATTTAAAAAACAAAATCAGATGAAGAATTTGATTTATATAAATTTATGTAATGTGGCATCTCCTATTTTGTTTTCGCACGTATTACTCCATGCCTTTAATTTTTATCATGCGTTTGGATATTTTTTACAATGACAATGGTTATAATTAAAAATAATTATTGTTAGGTTGGCAAATTTTGGGATTATACAAAAACCTCTAAAATTTTTGTATGTGATTTGTTTAAAACTATATATATATATATATATATATATATATATATATATTAATAGACACACACATATATATGTATATTACTATGATTAATAGTATAAGAAAATATTAGAACCAATTAGGACCCAATGGTTGATAGGAATATTTCACTGTTAGTATATACTGTAAATATATTTGCAGCTACCTACGACTGTTGTAGATTTTCACCTGTATGAGAACATCTGGATGGCATGAGTTATATTTCCGACATTTATATGAGTTGCCTTCTTCTTACGACCAACCAAATATGTGAAAAAGTGTATATTTGTGGTGCTCTTTTACTTGTATGTTTTATTTTTTTTCCATTACTAATTTTTTCTCTTTTCTTACCACGAAAATATACACAAATACACAGCTTTGTGAACCTACTTTTGTCAAAAGACAATAGATTTATGTTTGATAACACCATTTAAGTTTAAAGTAAAGGTTAGAGAACATAGTCTTTTATGTCTGCACTGCTAGCAGTTACCAGCTAATTTGCTCAAGATTTAGTAGGCGTTGCACGTGTATGAGTATTGCTGGTTGGGGTGAATTATATTCACTACGCCAATGTTGAGTTTGCCTTGTTACCACGATCAAAAAAACGTCAAAACGTTTATATTTATGGCCATTCTAATTTTGTTTGTTACATAGTAACATTCTTTTAAGATATAATGCTGAAAGTACATTAACACTAACACTAAGCGTTTCTTTCTTTAGAAACTGAAATATATTGTTAATATTGTAGAACATTTAGAGCTAGAATTAGTAAATTAGTTGAAGAGCACAGAATACCAAAATTCATCTAGCATAATTCTTTCCGACTGCTTGGAAGACAGTCGGGATCAAATTTGACAATCTTATGTTTTAAGCATTTCGTGAGATAAATGAATAAATGAGTTCTTACCTATTCACTGAAATCTAAAATGGCGTTAAAAATATTTGTACTCACTAAAAATGTAAACAAATTGAAAATAAACAAACAATGTTTACACAAAACAGTTGGTTGCATTGGGCTGCAGCTAACTTTCCTGAATTAAGGAAACCGAACCAATTTCTGTACAAGGAGATTCATGAATAAGGTTGTGCTTCACCTTTTGCAAAGAAGTATTAAAAGGGAAAGTAGGATCATGGAAATTTCTGGGTGTCAAGACTATGAGTTACCGCTAGTTTATTTGGATGTTCCTCTGTGGGATTCAACAGACAAGATAGCATCAACCTAAACGTTGGCGAATGGACATGATCTTCGCGAGGAAACTACTTTAAATAAAACTGGGCGAGATGAAAGCAATAGATCGCTTATACCTATCTGAAGTAGTGGTAAGTGCTTGCATGGAGTTTTTACGTCCAAAAGGTAAAAAAAAAACCGAAGGAACCCAGCTTACTGGTGGACAAGAACCATTGGTGAACTGAGAATAAGATGTACACATGCAAGGATACTTCTTGTAAGGGAGAATAAGCAGTTCGTAGGTCTAGCTCCTGAACATATAAAGCAAGTTTTATGCATGCGAGGAGGAGAGAACTTCGGAAAGAAATTCTGAATCGTTTCTGGAAAGACATCTGTAAAGTCATAAATGAAGATGTGTAGGGAATTGGTCATAAGATTGTGTTGAATAAATTTGGCCAGCCTCATCTTTCCTTAACGAAGTAGATGGTGGAGGATATTGAAGAATAATTGTTCACCGAGAAGCCTGCAAAACCCCAAGATAAGATCGTGGCTGTGGACATCCCCCATTTTATAAAAGAGATGTTTTAGTTAGCTTTGAAAAGGATGAAGGGAAGAAGAAGTTCAGGTGCAGATGGGATACCACCAGAAACTGTGAAGCTTGCAGTTGAGATAAAGGCTGAAAATATTCTGTAGGCCTTGAATCATACCCTTATAAATGAAGAATTCCCAGCAAAATGTTAAAGGGTAAAGGTAATTCTATTAAAAAAGTAGGAAAAAACTAGATAACTTACCTATGTCTTCTAGGCTTCTGTGCCTTCTAAAAACGCTTGGAAAACTGCTGGAGCACCTTCTCCTTCTAAGACTTAAAGGTGAAAGAGAGAACTAGTGGGTAGGCTGAAAATCGTTTTGGTTGTAGTGAAGGCGACTTACACTTATTGCTGTCTTGAAAGTTATTGTTAAGTTATATAAATGAATCTTATCCTAGAATATTGCAGAATTATTACGTACTACCCTTTTATTTTATTTCAGGATGTAGAGGAGTGTATCCTGGTACTCGCATCATAAAACCACTCATATTATCGAAGAAGTAATTTATAGCAAACATTCTTAAATGAGTAGCAATAACAAATATTAATAACATAATATTAATAAACTTTTATCACTTTTAAACATTTATTTTACGTACGATGTACATTTCGGAATCATTGATTCCATCTTCAGGTACAAATAAGGTTAAGTTAAAATAAATAATTAAAATTAATTTGTCATGTGTTTTTTACTACCTTGGTGGCTAAATTTGTTGTATTTAATTTTATGTGAGATCATTCATTGTATATTGTTTAAAAGTCTATCGAATAATAAATTTTTTGTTAGAAAATCTTTGTCATTTAATAATATATTATGATTAATTTTGGCACTTTTGTAAATTTCAAAATGTTCTAAAGTAGATAAAAAGCGACTTTTTTTGCTTGTGTGTAAAATTTCAAGATTGTTTTCGATGTTAGTGTATGTATGGCCGGTGTTGTTTAAATGGTCTGCATATTTTGAATTTGATGATGTTTTCAATGCTTTTATGTGTTCATTAAATCTAATTTTGAATGATCGGCCGGTTTGTCCAATATAGTGGGATTGACAATCGTTGCAATTTAATTTGTATACTCCACTATTGTTGAATTTTGAATTTTGATTTTGGTTTGTTGAATTGCTTTTGTTTTTGAATAAAAGTCCAAGGTTTGTTCGATGTTTTGAATGCCAATTGATATCCTTGTTTATAAAATGATTTGTTAATTTTGTGATAATGTTTACCAAGGTAGTCTGATTGACTACCTTGACATAAGCTATAAAGACATCGTACGTAAAATAAATGTTTAAAAGTGATAAAAGTTTATTAATATTATATTATTATTATAAAACACTTTTAGAGGCTACATCTCTAACAAATATTAATTATATAACATTGGTTTTATCGATATAGTAATGAACTGTAATTCTTAGTCTCTGAATCCAGTTGAGACCAGTTACAAATTACAAACTTAACGAAGAAAAAACATAATGTTTTATGAATAAGAAGTGAATGTATTACATGATAAATAATTAAACTCCATAACACCTCGGGTTAACTAACTTAATATTCCAGTACACTTTGTTAGGGCTGATTACATTAGTCCACAGGAAAATGCCAAGTTTGTCTGGTACTGCGTGAGTTGTAAAGTTTCTAGTGTGTTTGTTACAGTTCTGGCAAACTCCACGCTCCTTGCGGAATTGCTTTCAGGTCATAAATCATATACCGTCCGGCTGGTTAGACCGCCTCTACTACTCTCATAAAGTTAAAAGTTCTCAGTTCCACTCTCAGCATCCTTATGTTCTGAGTAAAACTAGGCTTTACAAAATTTTAAAATTATTTTATAACTAATCATTAGTTTTCAAGTGTTTACTAAAAAAATCTTAGCTTAGTTGTAAGATTTTAGTTTCACCCATGTTTCTATATGATCTACTAACATCACATTATGTAAGTGAAACAGCAAACATTTGTGCTCGACCCATCATTTTTATTATTAGTAAATAAGACCATTAGTTAATCAAATAGTATAATTGCCAATATTGGCTCTGCAATGTAGCGTGGTGTTTGAAATTACCTTTCATAATAGACATTGGACTACATTTAATTATCATTTAACAAAAGTTCGAACTTACATCCTTTGGCTTAAAATACTTAGCAAAAACACTCATACTATGAAAATGTAGTCCAATTCGGAACTAAAATAAAGAAAAAAAAACATAAAATGAATATTTACATTAAGTGGAATTTTTAGATAATATATTTTATCAAACACACGAATGAGGCTAATTAACAACTTTTCTAAGTATTACAACATAGCAGAACGTATTTTTATTTCCTAGAAAATAAATAAACCATATAAATTTATTTATTTTTACACACGGGACACGGGAGCCAATGAATACAGCAGTGATCCAACTTCATTGCGAGTGAAAGAAATGGTGTCAGAATTGAAACATTCAATTTCTCGAACTCCGCATGACTCTAAACACAAAATAGCCTCAAGACTTGAAGTTTTAAATTAATTTTAATTACTATAAATAATTTCGATGATAAAGCAAGATAATCGATGTGATTAGGTTGATCGTTAGCGAAATATATTTACATTAATTTTGCGTGTGATTAAGATGCAAACGAGCTATTTGCGGAATTAATAAATTTGTAAAAAAAAATAGTCTATGACTGAAGGTTAATTTTGGACGATGGATGGATTGTAAAGGAATCAGGATTTTTCCGGACATTTGCCATCGTTGAGTGAAACAAGAAATCAGTAAACATGCAATTAATAAAAATATACAAAACACTAATCATTAAAAACTTAACTACGGAATACAGGTCACAATACGTCTATACTCGTCTACTAACCACCTACGACTTATAGAGTTAGTGAAGTTGACAAACAACATGTAGGTTGTGATTCCTGACTTAGGCGTGCCACAACGCTTTGGTAAGATTTGTTTATATTAACCTAGTTTGTAATTATGTATTAGGTTAGTTCTTTACCTGAAGAAGAGATCAGATTGCAGATCTCGAAACGTAGTGTTACTGATTTCTTGTATCACTGAACGATGGCAAATGTCCGGAAAAATCCTGTTTCCTTCAAAATAGTCTAGTTATGTGAAAATATATGATCTAACATAGTAACACATAGTAGAGCTATAAAAATGTTCATGCACCTCAGCGACGCTGTAAGGCGATAAGTGTTGGTGAGCGCTTCTACTTTTTAAATATTACACACACCAAGAGAAAAACACTAATTTCAACAGTTTTTACTATATTCATCAAAGCTCATATTCATATATAGGGATAAAAATATAGTAATTTCATGATTTTGGAAGGAAAGTAAAGGAATACACTATTCTTACATAACTACAAACTGATTTGTTCTCCAACTAATTATAGAAGACTAAGTATTTCTGTTACAACAAATATCAGAATGCACCTGATTATAGTTTGATTAAATATTGAACTTTAACTGATTTATACGAACTTAGTGAGTTAAAATATTTGATTAAATGTCCTAATGCACTTTAAATTAGCTTATTCTATACACGTTTCAAGTTTAAATTTTAATCGCAATGAACTATAAAGAAAATGTTCAAAAAGGAATATTTTGTAATTAATATTTTTTTAAATATTTTGTTTCCGTACACGTATCTAAAACTGCAATGTTTATGTAAAACGTAACTTATTACTGTAAAATAAATCTTATTCATATACTTTCCTTTATATCTCATATGCCTGTAATCAACCAAACATAGTCCACGAATAATTTGTGTTTGATCTCTTTGAAACAAAAGAGCAAAGCAATCTTCTCAAGTGACTTAGTGGTAAACAGGGATTTTAATACCACGGCAGAAGAAAATGTAAATATTTTGGACAGAATTCATTTCAACAAAGGGTAGGATGATATTGAGCTACTCATTAATATTCTGATGAATAATATTTCAAACATTGAGGCTTCAGCCTCTTGTTTATTGTCAGCTTTTACATACCTCAATTAGATCATTATAAGTTTTGCGATGAGATATAATTGATATCTTTTTATTTCTTTCGTGTTTAATATTAAGTAGGTTTTTAGAAGTGTTTAGGAGTAAAAGAGTTTTATGATATATAATTATGATATTACAATCTCGATCTTATATTACTTATTATTTTTAATGTAAAAATATAAAATATATGCAGAAAATGTTTTATTTCAATACAAAACTCATATAAACTGTCACAAAAGGTGATTCCATGTCTGACTCTTTAAATGATATATATAAAAATCTAACTTAACGCAGGATTGAAATTTAGCACAAACAATAATTTCGAAGTAAACGACATCGAGTTCAATAATGGCGCATGTCACTCCATGGGAGTTGGTGAAGTATTAGCAAGCATTTTTCATTGGTCTTATGGGAAACCATTTTCCAGAAGAAAGCTTCCCTTCTAGCTATTTTATAACTTCAGGGAGTGCTGCACCTATTCACTTTGACTAGGATATGCTGAACAGAGATAGCCTCTTGTTCTTACAATGTGACATGACTGATACTGCTCGATATCTATCCTGTTGGGATCTCGTCAAGAGGGGGTCTTCTCTCCCAACCTTACACGTTCTGAATATCCGGACATTCCGAAAGCGAGAGCAAATTTCTTTTTAGGTCTAAGTGCAATCTGATGTTTCTCAACTTCTTCTATATCGCAACGAGAAAGTCACAGAATACATAAATTTGTAAATAAACTGAGTATTATCGTAATTTTAATATGCAATATAGTACTAAATGTAGCTTCATAAAATGGGCTGTTGCCCATAACATACTGTAATTTATTGTGTTAGTAATTGCGGTTGGTGGCGTGTAATTGGGAAGAATGTAATACAGTTTTGTACAAGTTATCCAAATTATTAAACAGTTTCCTGAAAATGTACCGATATAGAATTCTTTGTCTATAAATACTGAGCATAGTTAGTGCTAAAGGAGGAAGGTTTTAAACTAATGCGATTCAACGGAAGTAACTTCATCAGACGAAGAATTATTTTCGCTACACTAACCTTTAATCCCTCACGCCACTTAACTGTACATTCGGTTTCAAATTAAGCTGCTTAGTAGTCAGTTTATGACATATAATTGTAGGGTTTTACTGTTTATTACTATCAAAATATTGGTTTAGTTATTGAGTTATGTAATACAGTTTCTGAAGTTCCATGGCATAAGGGATTAATTTCGTTGATATGAGATTGTTTCAGAATGGCTTAATACATTTTTAATGACTTTTATAGTATCTTCACATAATTAAATATATGTTTCCTATTATTAACACCTTATTTACTTAATAATAAAGATTAGTATTAGGATGAAATATTTGTGTGTGAGATGGATTAGATGGAGTCACAAATATTAATTACTCGTTTACACTAACCTCTTATCACTCACTTTTATTGAATAGAAGAACTGATCAGTTGAAAAGCCACAAAAGAATCCAAGGCAACTAAGTGTATAGTTTGAGGCGTAGCAAAATAATTCTACGTCAAATATTTAAAGATTTTAATGATCTATTCAATTCTACAGTTATGTCATTCTAGACCAAATATCAAGTACTGTAATTATGATAGGTCACAATCCTATTCTTATGTTTTATGGATCCTGAGATTACGATCGCAGTCACGAATGATTACTTATGGAACGCTTTCCACGGTCGAGACATTTATTCACAGCCACCCTACTGGATGAGCGTTAACCAAGCTACTCTCGCCAATTTTTTTTTCTCGAGAACGAAATTACTTAAATTTACTATAAACATAAAGTATTTCGCAGCAAATTTCAAGTTCAACTGTGCCTGTAAATAAATAGGCTTTGCGTGAGCGTTAGTAAAGCCTATCACTCAAATGAGACTATTTTGAGAATGACTTAGTCTATAAACTTGAAATTTCTTTTTAATTTAGTTTTTACATTGACTAGATACGTTTCGTTTACTTTTGGGTTTTGATGGGCGTTTTTGAGTCTTATTACTCCAGAAAGTATATCAGGGAAATAGATCTACAAATTTAGCTTTAGTCTTAAGTTATAATAAGTGAAATCCTAACCAGTATTGAGTTTATATATGGTGTATTTCCATTCATAAAAACTTTATTTCTTAGTTACATCACCTTATTTAGTGAGACACAATGTCACCTCATATGTATTTGGCGTAGCTAATTATCTCTGCTGTCACATTTGAGTTTCTAAATGGTTGAAAAATATGACAATCTGAAATAGAACCGTTAGATTCATAAACCGATCAAATGATATAGTTGACAGTAGTTAAAAGAAAATACCAATCCCTACAAGAATACCTGTCTCGTTGCACAGTTCCATAAACTACAAACAAAGCTCATACAAGGATGGGCGTTTCACTGCAGTTTTAAATCTAATATTATCAGTCATTATAATGGAAAGATATCATATCCTCTAGATTATTTTCCGTTACATTGCATTAGAACCTTATTGGTGTTTAAGCGAGGAACTATTTAAACTTTTTATGAATGCAGTTTTTCAAAGACATATTTAAACAATATTTCACAAAA
This sequence comes from Homalodisca vitripennis, assembly GCF_021130785.1. Taxonomy (NCBI): domain Eukaryota; kingdom Metazoa; phylum Arthropoda; class Insecta; order Hemiptera; family Cicadellidae; genus Homalodisca; species Homalodisca vitripennis. The sequence goes on from NW_025776163.1 coordinate 20,042, forward strand.
ATATAGTTTATTTAATAAAATAAAATACTTTACTTTATTAAATAAAATTTATTAAACCGATTTATTTATACGTTAAAATCTTCAGACAAAAAGCTTTGTAGTTATTTTAACAATAACCACGGATTTAAATTCCATTAATGTCTATATAACCAGTTTTACTGATATTGCAAAGTTAGATATAATAATGATACTAATTGATTGCATATCTTGATCGAATGGGTTGTGATGAGTTTTTGATGAAGGCTCATAAAAGAAAGAATCAATCAGATCAGGAAGCGAGGTGATGATGGGCTTGGGAGGGGAGAGTTAAGATAGAGGGGAGGGACTGCTTGTTCCACGCCATTTCCTGACTTTCTGGAATACTAGTGATCAGACAGCTGCTGATTTCTTGCTTCTGTAATTTACCTTATTACATTGTTGTTATATTATAGAATTGTACACATTTGACTCACATAAGATTCTTTCAAATATGTACCTAATCACACTATTAATATAAGATATTTTGGAGCGTCTTCCACCCAGTTTTCAACATTATACAGGTCTTCAACATTCAGAATCATACGATGCAAAATTCACTGTCTTGCAATAACATTATAACTTTTTTCATCACTGTGCGTTTTGAGGAAACTTCTAACTACATGGTTTAGGTACAAGGTACACTTGTCGCACATGCACTTAAAAAATCGTATTTTACACCTGACGAAATTAATGCATGAGCAAAAGCAATGTTCTCAAATATTTTGGAGCGTGACTTTGCTGTAAGAACAGGGCATTACATATTTAAAACCTTTCCCTCTGTCAAACGTCAAACCGAAAACTAAAAACGAACTCCTTAACCATCTTCACGTATCAGTCAAGCACAAAATTATCATTTCAGTTTTAAGATAGACGCCTAATGTATAAGCATTTATTTTATAGAGTCACGAGAAAATCACCTTCAACTGACATTCTGCGTGATAATTTAGCATATTTACAACAAACAGCTACTTTTGTTTGTATAGTGCGAAATGTATAAATTATACAAATAGTTATTATTATGTTACACTTTCACTTACCAGCGTCTCCTTACTCAATCCCTGCCAGTCCCATGCTATTATACAGTACGTAGAATATTTTACCAAGCAAGATTTCTACCAAAGGTGAGTCCAGATCTTAATGACGAGTATACATATTTTCACAGACTTATTTCTATGTGATTTTATTAAGAAGCAGGTATCATTGATAAAAATAAGACTCTCACAAAAATAAGTTCCTTTATTAACCTGAGAACTGCAAAGCGCACATTGTATTTAAAGTTAATAGCGCTAAGTGGAAACGTCATTGAAATTTAACTTTAATTTTCTATAATAGTTGAATTGAAACGATTAAGGCCAAAATGGCGTCTCATCAAATCTATAAGGTATTTAAGAAGTCTTTAGTAAGGGGCAGACAACCAAATATAATGATTAGACAAATGTATAAGGCTTTTACAGTTCTGGAATTACTTATTCACATTTTTGCAAACTGCGGAATATTACGAATAATGCTATCGCACCCTTGCGGTCTTGTTTTACATAAACTAGAGTTTTAGTCTGTGTAACAACAGTACCAGTTCAGCGGCTGCTTGGTAAGCGGAATACCTATAATGCTATCGCACCCTCACGCTTTCCGATTACAAAAAATACAGTTTTACCCGTGTATTATATCAGTTCCAGTTCAGCGGCTGCTTGGTAAGTGGAATACTTATAATGCTATCGCACCCTCAAGCTTTCCGATTACAAAAAATAGAGTTTTAGTCCGTGTAATATCAATTCCAGTTCAGCGAGTACTTTGTAAGCGGAACACTTATAATCCTATCGCACCCTCACGTTTCAACACTTATAACATTTAATATTCAACATTTAAAAAAGAAATAATTAAATTATGAAAAACAAGCCTTTCACAAAAATGAGTTCCTCTATGTTTAAATGTTTATCTATATACACATTTGCATAGATAACACATATAATTGTAATAATAACTTATTTTAAAATTAAACTACCTGAACATTATTTTTTATTGATGTGTCAGCTATACGAAATAAAATATATGTTTACATGTTCTAACGTGCCGATCACAATTATCAGTTTCACTGGAAACTGTATTTGTATCACCCAACAAACAAATAAAAATGTAGTTGTGTTCGTGTTGTATAAGCGAATTTCAACGGTTAACTGGAACAAAATCTAGAGTCCTGCCTTCAAAATAAGCATATTTAGTCCTCATAATGATATAATTTACTTCCTTGGAAACTACTTGAGCTTTTAAAAGACTGATTACTAACAGGATCAAGCGCTTTTTAGTGTTTGAAACGATAACGTTCGCAGTTCAGCATTGATTCAGCGACATTACACATTATGTATTTGTAATTTTTGTTATGCGTTCTTAGGTGTAAAGTATTTAGATAGTTAGAGCTACCAATTTATTGATTTTTACATCTCTAATAACAATCTTTCATCTATACAAATTTCCCGAGAATATGCTATATTAATGAAAGGCATCCTAGTTTCTGGGAAATGGAATCAGAAAATTAAATGTGCAGACAACTCAATGTTATGTCGATAACATTATTAGTACTTTCACAGGTATTATTTATTTTTTACATAGCGAGGTATATTTACTTGTAATAAATAATAGATATTTTAAAAATTATATTCTACTAAAAATTGGGTGTTTATACAAAATTTCATTTAAAATGTTTAGTAAACGAATCTTTTGTAAAAGTTACTAATTACCCGTTTTGGAGTCAAGTTGCCTATAAAGAGGTATCTCAAATAATATAACTTCTTCGTGAAAGACAAGACTTGAATCAATTTAGCTGATAATTCTTCTAAAATTACACATGTGTTGGTTTAAAAGCGTTATCATGAAATACTAGTTTTATTCGAAAACTCAAGTAGATGCATAAAGAATTAACCAAATTCAGTTTAAGTATAAAACTATATTGAAATAATGTTTAAGTAGATAGAGTTTAATTTGGTACTTTACCTTTTTGATTGTGTTATCATTACTTTGTTTGTGGCCCTACTTTCTATAGCATTTAAAAATCCTCATAATCTTTATTCTAGTACCAGATTTAATTACTGCAAAGACGTAAATGTTATTTTTTCTCACTGGATATGAAAAGAAAAGGTCGCTTTAATCCAACGTCTCAGCAAGAAACATAGCAAGCATCAAATGAAGAAGAACTTTTGCAGTGTAAAGTTAAGATACAATGGTAGCGCTGTGTTTCCAATTTGATTCCGCGTGTGATAGCAGAGTGTTTTTACCAGCTCCAGTTTCTCTCTTGCAATGCATATTTGTGTTGAAAATGCACAGAAAGAATGAAGCAATATCTTTCTCAAGAGTATATTGGTAAAAAAATTATGTTTTACTGATTCCGTTTTTAAATTTGTAGAAGAGGATGTCTATATTTTGGAATTTTTATGTTATAGTCACTGGCTAACTTATTCATGGATGTAAACAAAACTATTTTAGGCATGTACACTGAAATTTGAAACGGTACCAGATAAAAGCATGTTTTCAAAATCTTTGTTTAAGTGAAATAAATAAGATTTTTGAGAACAGAAATATTTTTATTACCTTAACTCCCAAATAGTATCTAAGGCGTCTCAGATATTTATTAATTTGCTAGTACTGGGAATTTTTTTTCAAATTTGAAGCATCTCTCACTAATACAAACTTTTTGTAAAAATTATATTACCACTTTTTAAATGTGATGAAATTACCACTTTACATGTAACACGAAAGTTACCTGAAATTATTATCCTGAAATTATGGATTAGATTTTGGTTAAATAACAGAAAAAAATAATATTATATTGTTTTATTGGTATGTTAAATTGGGTCAAGTACAAAGATTAGTTTTTCTAAAAACTGATTCAAGTTTTCTAGTTAAAAGTAACAGTTTCAAGCGGTTTTTTAATAATTATTGTTCTAAAATCCAGCACTTTCTTATACAGTAGGATATTTATTAAGAATTTAGTTATTCTTAATATTAAAAATTAACTAGCCTATCACTCATTACGTGGCTCGCCAGAAAATAGTAAATGTATTTCTAGTATTTAAATCGGAGTTACATGTATATCTATAATTATAGACGAATTCAGTCAGTCACTTTCTAATATTTATGTACATTTTTAATTCGTTTCGTTTAGCTACGATTTTCTCTACAAACTTACCAATTTTATTATTCCTTAAGCCAATTGCACGTGATCTGTAGAATCTTCATAAAAAATTATGTAACTAAAACAGACCTGAAAGATAAGAATGCAATACTCGAGAAAATACTCAAAATACCTCAGAAAATACAAAAAAGTAGTACAGCACACGAGGTGTTTCGTAGTATAGGGTTCTCTGAGGTAGAATGCACAATTTCAAACGTACAGCTCATTTCAATCCAGAGATGCCCTGCGGAAAGGTATATGCAAATAGATATACATTTTAACATATTCCTGGCTGGAAAAACGATACATTAATTAGCCTAATGAGTCATAGACATCAATAACGCGCAAATAAATTCTGTGTTTGGACATGCTAGAATTAATTTTTGTACAGTTTGAAATTAAATTTCGTGCACAAGTTAAAATCTACAAACAAAATCTTTCTCGCGTTCTTTCTCGACATGATAGATTTATACTTTGGTTTATTGTCCTGTTTTCCTTAGCAGATTTCAGTAAAAGAGATCATAAAAATACTTCAATTGGCTACGGACCGTACTACAACGCAAGAGTGTGCTAAAATCGAATCCTGTCATAAATTTATAATCTTTACTTTGCACTCTATTTTTTTTCTTTTTACCGTATTTACAAAATTGTTCCATGTTAAAACCTCATATGATTGCATTGTTTGTTTCTTTACCCTTCTATTTTATCGTTGCCATAATGGTTACCCTTATTCGCTTAAAATTTCTCTTACATGTTTTGGTAGATGTTAACGAATTTTTTATAAACCTAATTATTGTGCTGATATTTAGTAAAAAATGCATGTTGACGTTGCAAACTCTTGAATAATATAAAATAAACCAATGATAAATATATCAGAGAATGCCAATCATTTGAAAATTTCTACGCTATATCATTTTTCTTTACATTTTCTTTCTTGACTAGTTTCAACTAGCATAGTAGAAGATAATTTTTGTTAATACTTTTTTATTTTTGAGTTGTATTTCATGTAAGGTTTTTTATATAGGGGTTCAGCTATGACCTTTGACCACATACTAACGTTTTCAAAATGCATTCATTCACTAACTTTTATATGTATTAAATGTTTTGTTTCCCCAATTTAGGCTGAGCTAATATTACTTTGGATATTATTTGGATATTTATATATTTTGGATATTTACTATCATTTGGCAGATTTCAGCCTTAAAAGGTGGAAACATTCCCCACAGTAAACTGTAGCAGCTTTTAAACTATTGTACCAACTGTGAACAGTGTTGATATTATGTATCCTAGTCATATTGGTTTATGTTCGTAAAGCTTCAAGTAATCGCGATAAAACTTCACACCTTACAATTCTAAGTAATGCGCAGGTTTAATGTATCATACACACTCGGTGGGGACAGAAAAATAACATATTTATTTTGACAATAATCACGTAAAAACAATATCTCATCAGCATGGTTATGAATTAAACCAGAGCTAAAATAACTATTTCAAAGCATTAAAATTCTACGAATTCCGTTAAGTTTTAATAGTTTGCCTTTTTCTTTGATCCTTGGGAAAGAACTGATATAAGGTGAAAAATTCGTATTATTATAATTCGTATTAGCTTAGTTACAGCTGGCGGTTGGCAAACTAATGCGTAGTAACGTACTGTTGTTGTTGTTACCAAATAAGTTAGTAATTTCTAATCACATGGCTATGGTTAAATCTGTATACTTTCATTGTGTAAAGAATTTAAAGAGAGTGTCGCCCAATTTATTTGTAAAGTCATCAATAATAGTAAGTAAATTTTATCTGTAAAATAAACTCTGAAGTTCTCAAAGCCTAATTTTTTTTCAGTAGCCTCAGAATGTGTTACACAGTTGCTTTAAATATATATACAAGCCCATGTCAACTAATTAAGCTATGGAATTAATTTAAGATCATTACAGAAGCAATTACACACACTAGCAAATTCTCTTTACCAGTTGGAGTACTAAGCTTGACGAGACGAATAGAGTTGGATTTTCATTAACAATAATAGTACTGGTCTGTGAATGTTTTTCTATTTTCATAGGGGATGTAAAACACAACCTGAGTGTTTAATAATTTTTTATCTCATTTCTTATTAGATTTTATAACATGTTATGCAATATGAGATCGTTTATTACATAATTTATTTTATGCCTCATACTTCTTTTTACCTTAAAGTGGCAATAAAAGAATGTTTACATTTTTATGTGCTTAGAAAAATACGATTAAAATATGTTTCGAAGGATAAGCATCTGTAAACTAGAGACATGTAGAAGCTACGAACTTTATGTAATTTAGACATATAAATTGATGATAATAAACAAAATTGCCATTGATATTTTTCATTGAGTTTTATAAAGTAACTTATAATAAAAACACCAATAAAAATAATTTTCTTTGTGTGAGGCCTTTCGTTTTTAATGCAAACATCATCATACTCCCAAGTGGTTACTGTGATAATACAATAATTTTGTACTTAAATAAAAAAATAACATTAAAAATACAAGGATATTAAATATAAACAAAAATTTTAATATTTAAACATTAAGTACGTGTAAAAAATGAAATATTTTTTCAATTATAAACAGTATTGGTGAATTTTGGAACAAACCAGTTTCATTACATACTAAGTTCTTCTGTACAAGCAAAATTTCATAACCATTGAGAAATTGTTTTATTTACTTTTATTAATTTTACTTTTTAAAACCAGAGTTTGGCAGTTTTATGTTTTACCATTGTCATTCGTTTTATGTAATTACAATTCTAAGATTTAAATAATATTAATATTTATATATAAAATTTTAGATTCTAGTTATGTACAATATAAAGTCGGTGGTAAGCTTCCAAAAATATTATTGTGACTTTTGGGTTCCATCGCAATTCCCTAGAATAAAACGTTAAGAAAATATTATGTGGGCCTTAGGAGTTTTAAGTAATTTAAATCAAGATATTTTTAAACCGTCATATCTTCACAAACTTTAATTTTGACAAATAAATTGAATAATGTTGTGCCTTTGCTTAGTGACAAAACACAGACTGTTTTTCTTGATTTTGCAACGACGTGACATATTTGTCTGTAACTAAAATTTAATATAAAATATATGAATGATAAAAATTTCTACTTTAAAAAGTACCATTTGAATTGATTGTGGCCTAAGACGAAGGGACGGTTTGTAAAAGATTTTTTCGTCAAAAGGAAATCTGAATTTTCTACTCCATTTTTTTCAAATCTATTTCTCATTTAGTTTTTAATAAAAAACCCTTATTTCCTCGATATTCCCACCAGTAAAAATCAAACAACCAAAATGGTTGTATTATTCTACACATATAACGACTTTTAGGAATGGGTGATTTACATAAGGCTGTATTGCTGATTTTATAATATTTGAAATAATTAAACAAGTTAAACCATTTCTTTCGTTTTTAATGCGACATGTGCTAGTGATGTATCACTGACCAATGTAACTAATGCATGTCCCAGGTCAGTGTAGTTAATATTAGTAACAATCTGACGCTGCAGAACTGGGTAATGTATTTACTGCCGTTACACGGGCGTCATAAACTGCTGATTAATTGTGAGAGGCCGTAAAATGGCCAAGGTATACTACGACACTGTAATTTATTCTAGTAACATGTCACCCACGATTAAAAATCTATAATTTAAACAAAACTAATATTGTTTACATACCAAGAACAACTTTTTGAAATGGAACAAAATTAATTCAGTCACCTAAACAGAGGAAAATCTATACAAATATATAAATCATAATAGGATTATAAATGCAAAAGTGCCTTTGTATGTATGTGTTGCTTTAACGCTTTATTGAACTTATAAGTTATAAGATATTGAACTTATATTACATGGACACTCTTATGGTTCCTTGGGACGAATATAGGTCCATTTTTTATTTAGAAAATCCCTCCCGGGTTCGCCCCACTGATCTTTAAGGATATGAGAAATCCCATCTTGGTCTCTAAGGTTGTGAAATATTAATTGAAAGAGCCTCTAAAATGTAATTACCTGTTCTGTGTAGACACTCTTATATGAAAGCCCAGCCACAGCTTTACTTAATAATTACGATTTTTCATTAGTTTACATTTATAATTTTTTAAATGTGTAAGGAATATAAGTATTAGTTTACACAATTTGGTTTTCAGAGCTTACTTAAGTACTCGTCCACAATAGAAAATGTCCATGTAAAATAGTCACAATTTAACCCCGAAGATTCCTTTTGAAGCGGTTGGCAAGAATTATACTAATTTAAAGTTCATTAGACTGTACTTTTGAGTCAATGTACCGATTCCAGCTCTATATAATCTAAAATATTAAAAATATGTTTTAAGTATATATATATATATATATATATATATATATATATATACATATATATATAGAAAGTAACTCGTAAATACTGTCATTTTAAATGTACTTTTAAGTGTACATTTTAGCAAAAATGAAGTTTTAGATGTTAAAGGCAAAGTTAATATAAATTTAAAGACACTTCCCTATTGTCTTTTTATAGATGTAAGTTTCTATGATTCGCGATATATATTTCCTTCATTGGGAAATAAGGCAAAATCAACTATGGAACAAAAATAAAAAAAAAATGAAAGTAAATTAAAATGGTCATATATATATATATATTTGTGACTACTTTCTTGATCGATCTATTTTATTGATCCGATGCACGTCAAATTCAACACTTTCTAAAGACAAAAAAGTCCAACATTTACTGTAGATTTACAAACTGTTATGAAACCTATCTAAGTTGTATTTTGACAGAAGTAGGTTTCTTAAAGCTGTTTATGTATAGATATATTTTCTTGATCGGGAAACAGGTAAAATCGAATTTAAAAAAATTGTAAAAATTAAAATGGTCGTAAATATACAATGTGTAACATACTTTCTTGGACGTGGTATGAAGGCAAACTCGACGTTGGCGTTATAAATATAATTCACTCAAACCAGAAGTGCTCATACAGGTGCAAAGCCTCGTAATTGTTGCGAAGCCACAGGATCTATATTGTGATAAAATACAAAATTTATGTTATTTGTGTTATAAATTATATTGTCGATAACTCTTTTTAGGTCAAGGTTATTTTAGTGAACCCATTATCATCCTGCCATAGTCTGGTTTCCTATCTGTCAGTGTATATAAATTACTTGATAGAACAAACATTACCACTTGCAGTATGTATTAATTCTAATGCTTCTTTTTAAGATGTATAACTACGTTTCTAGAGCTTTTTTGTCAAAATTGTCTACCGATCAATTCCGGACTCCCATTTTGACGGGAGAGTCCTGACCCTACCCCACTCATCGGAATTGTATTGGAAATTTTTAGATTACACCCGTGCATCGTCCAGAAAAATGGTGATAAAAAACGGACCGGTCTACTTCCTTCGCCGTCAATCTTTTCAGCATGGACCTAACCATAGTGCGTGCTGAACCGAAAGTGTACTGACGGCTTCAATATTTAAAACGTTACTAAAATATACCCGACAGTGTTATGAAGCATGATAAGGAGAATTTGGCACATTATTTCCAAGCCCTACCATAGTTCCCATAGAGCTTTTGTTAACTGATCAAGACTAACATGAAATTACTTAACAACTTTTGGGCTCCTGGCTAGCCTTCGTCTAGGTAACAATTCTATACAGAGTCAACCATCTTATTAAAAACAAATTGATTAATGTTATGGATAATAAAATAACGAATTGGATACCATGCTTTGGAGGAGCTCTGACAATAAAATCAATTTATGCTAATATATAATAAAAATACGAAATAGTTTAAAATTTATTTGTAAATTAAAGATACCTTTGTTTAAATAACGTTTTCTTTAATATTTATTCGTTTTATCCAACGGTAAATTAGCACTTTTTTAATTTAATTTACACTAATGTATAATATTTTGATTTTATTTATTACCTAATAATCAGATTACATTCAGTTTGTTACCACAAATTATGTACAGTTTGATTTGTGATATATGGGTAGAATACATTACTACATGATTGTAGCTTAAATAACCGTCTTCAAACAGTATATTACACGTTTCACGTCCTTTCAGAGCACCATGATGCTGTACTTGACTCTAAAATTCTATTACATTATTGTTTAAGAAAATTAATAGTTTTTAATTCTTGTGATGTTGAAAGAAAACACGCAGGTAAAGAAAATTTGGCACAATTTGCAGTTGATATATCTAAATGTTTATACATTATTCTCACATATCATTTCCCAGATATCATATGCACTTAGAAATCAGAAGATTTCAGAGTTTTGGTGGTAAAAAAACACAAAATTACGTCTAAATCCTATCTTAACATTACGTTGGAAAACCAAATGGCCTTTGTATTAATTGGATTACTTATGACATTAGGGGTTTTTTATTGCAATATCGTAATCATTCTGAGGTAATTTAATATCCAGCAAGAATATGTGACAACAACGTCGTAGCTACATAGTGACAAAGGAAGAGTTAAATTAAATTTGGTTACTCAGTATTACACAGGCACGTATAACACAAATATCAGCCATTTTATGCTGTTTTTTAGATATAATTGTTTTTTAGAATTTTCAACATATCTTAAACATACTGCATGGGAAACTATTTATACGTATTTTAGCATGGGAAGGATGAATCATCATTGCTGATTTGTGTTTACATTCTGTACAAATCGGAGAGAGCAAGAACTGGAAACACATTTTAGGTGTATATTATTTTAAGCTTAAAGAAGTAAAAATAAAAATGAAAATTATTTAGAAAATTTAAAAAATTAAACATTTTATAACATCTCAAAACATTTATTCTACGGATGTCTAGCGCTCTAGACTTCTTGAATACAGTTCCCTGATAATTCTGACGTTTTGCAGCACGTTGTCAACACAGCCGAAGGTGACCCCATACTTCACTGTCTTTATAACTAGTTTCAACTGTTCATATTTCATTTTCAAAACATTCTAGGTTTCTAAGAGCCGCGTTATATATCCAAGACTATATTTCTAGTTATTTAAGAAGGTAAAGAAAAATTCAAATGGATTTGGAGTGCTCATAATATTTTCTAAACATAAAACATTGCTTTTTATATCGATCTGTTCTTAAATTTTTACTTTGTTTTTCTTGATCTTATTTCATTTAAAATATACAAGAGCAAAAAAAACTCACCAGGGTAGAAATACATTATATAATTGCTATTTTTGTCTTGTAAGTTTGTTATACACTGAATAGATATATTTAATTTTAACACTTTTGGAAACTCTACAGTTATATGCAAGTATGTATATTCGGAGTGATAGCAATATTCTATTACACGAGACTAAACTGCTAAAAGTGAAAATCATAGACTATAAGACCTTTTGCCTTATCAATATAACGAAAACTAAGACGGATTCACTTGTTTTTATAACAGACCTTATGTTTTTAAATGTGAATCGAGCAACCCTTGCTTCTGCTACAGATCAGAGAAATTTACGATACATCTGGCAAACGTAACTTGTAAAAGCACGCATTTTAAATGTTTTAAAGTAAGTAAAACACTGAAAATACTGTATAAAGACCTATACCTCGCACACAAATTAGTTGAAATAAAATAGTTTAATGATATTGAACATATAAATAAGTTCTTTATAGGTGTTCTTTTTCTTGTATAAGAGCTAAAAATGTTAAGTATTTTGTATCATTAATGTATTGATAAATTGAAACATAGCTTCATGTTGTAGTAGAGGGAAGTGAACGTGCAATACACTGTTTCAGAGCAATTAGTTGAGTCACTAGCAGGCAGAGATATATCTGGTCCATACATCACACATCACACTATATACAATGTTGGCATTTCTGCTAACATAGTGAATGCAAAATAATCATTCATCAATGAAGGAAATCTACAGACGACATAACGAATTTATTACAGATAAAATCTTTGGAAATTAGGGTGGTTTTACATAGTTACAACATTAAAGTGTTTCTGTTAGTATGATAATATGCAAATATAAAAGATTACCAGAATTACAGGAATTTAAAATAAGATTTTTTGTATTCCAATCATTATTGCTATAAAGATTATTGATTCAGGTAAATCGTGTTACGTCGACACGGAGAAATCGAAAACAAAGGAGTAGGAGGGGAATGCTATCTGTATCTTGATCAGTAAACAAAGCACCTTAAGTACACTGGCAGACTCGAACATTCTGTCCCATCTTTTACTTCTTAGTCTGTATCAGTCTCGTGTTTGTTGAAATACGTTGAGCTCACTTAGGTGTTTAGTAAGTTTAATCATTCCTAAGGTAACACTAGTTTAAGAAAGAAGCCACTGGTGCTTTGTACGCGAATAAAGATTTTTTGAAGTAGACTTATGATTTAGTGAATTAACTCAATGGTTTCATATTGTTTTATCTTTGAACGAATTTATGTCTGTTGCAAACTGTCTATGACAATCACACACAAAGCGGTGGTGGACAATATCTTCCAAGAGATATTGTCTCATATCATGATCCTAGAACTTAAAACTAGCTTAATCCAAATATAGCAAAAGAATTTGAAAGTACTATTGCTTATAATTTAAGTTTCATAATTTGAAAACAGACTAACCTATTTTGTTTACAGTATTTTAATATCAAATATATATAATATGTATATATATATATGTATGTATGTATATATATATATATATATAAGTAGATATGAATATGAGGGTTCTTGGACACTTTTGGGACAGACAGAAAATCAATGTAAAATACTGTCCATTGAACCATAAACAAATCTGAGAAATCACGAATGTAAAATAACCGAATCTTTAGCTGTTTTACTGTTCAATGTTTGCTTCTACATTTATAAGCTGTTTTAATGAAAAAATCCAGAAATCTCAATGAAAAATCTATAAACGGAAATAATGAAATTTGCTAACATTCGCTCAACAGAAAATAAGACGATTTTTACTGAATTTCTTTAATATCGTTCTTAATCACATCATAGGCTAAAAATTTCTCAGAAACCACCACCACATAACAAATCGCGTTTGTAACAGCATTTTGAAAATCCATATTGATAATTATATCGTTCTTTGAACTAGAAATATTTGTCAAACTCTTTGTTGTATCAATGACATAAATGGGTCTATTTGCTATAAATTCTTTGGGGTTGTAATACATTTCCATATTTTTGTAGTAAACTTTCTTAAAATCTTGATACATCTGATACATGATTCTGAAAAAACCACCGGAAATGTTTAAATTTTGTAATTCATCTGGATAATAAGAACCATTCAATTTTACTCTGATATTTTTAACATTCAAACTATCGAACTTTGAAGGATTTTTTTCTTGATTATTCTGTCTATCTGTTTGAAAACCAATGATAACGAACTTGGGATTGAATATATTTCTATAAATATTTGTGATATCGAACGAATAAGTTGTTCCGGAAATACCTTTTTGCTCAATACATTGCCAATCTAGAAAATTAAACGTGATGTTTTGAGATTTTATAATTTCATCAATCAACTGAATTTTACTCGTGGTTTTGTAATCAATCATCGGAACTCTAATGAAAAACTCGTTAATTGTAATTTTGCCATCAACAGGCATAACATTTCCAGTTGCAGTCTTCAGAATCACATCATCGTCTTCAGCTCTTATGAAACTAATGTAAAATCCACCTTTATAGATTGGAAAATTTACATTTTCAAAGAATCCTAAGCCGAAATGTGCTAAATCACCGACCGCTTCAAATTGTCCAAATTTAAAAGTTGATTCAAAACTGTTTGAAAATACATCACTTTTGGAATAACAAATGGTTTCTTTAATAGTGCTTAATTGGCCACAGTTTTCGACTTCTTCTATAAATTTATTGTGTTTTCTTACTTCAATCTTAGAAAATAAAAACGGTATAAAATTATCGATTAATCTAACATTATCAGTTCCAAGATATGCTTGACCATCTTGTTTTGTTAAAGTTCCAGAAATATAAAACTGGAAGTTAGACGAGCAAAAATTATCTCCAAAATCAATATTAAACTCAGTTCTTTTATTCGGTTCATTCAAATGTTGTTTACTAATTGGATAGAAATTTTTAAACTCCGCCCTTTCAATATCGCCTGAATACTTTTTGTAGTCCACCATTTAATAAGAGAAAATTTCAAAATTCTTTTACGAAAATTTTAGTCATGTATAAGTGGATAAGAAAAGATAAAACTCAAACTATTATCTACATTTTGAATAATTTGTGTACCAAATACGTCAAAAATATTTTGTGAATCCATATTTATTAAGCAATAATTTGTTAACAACTTCTTTAAAATCTTTACCATTACTCAGTTCATTCAAAACAAAAACACATAAATGACCACAAATTGGGGGATCTTTATAGTCTTGAATCTGAGAGTCATTGTAGTAGACGCTTGATTTTTTCAAATATTTAATCATTTCTATAGGTGGTTTGTCCTCAATTCTTCCATACGAATCAAAATAACATGCATTCTTATAATTTTTATAATAACAAATCCAATGCGTTCCACTTCCCATAATCGAGTCTAAATTCACAATTCCACATTCGAATTTCTTAACTTTTTCGGGTAATGTATCTCTCATGAAAATTCCTCTAAAATGTTTAATATTTTTGCAGATTTCTTCCAATTCCCCGAATGTTAATGGTTTAAATTTTTTTTCAATGTTTGATTTCACGTAATTCAAAGTTTTTTCATCTAATCCAGATCCTGTAACATCTTCCAACTCTTTATCTAACCAATTTAAAATGTTTCGAACAATAGGAATCACATCTTTTTTAACGATTGGAGCAGCTTTACGAACATAAGGAACAACATTTTTAACAACTGGAATATTTTCTCCAAAATCTAATAAATCTTTCAAAAGTCCACCATTTTTAAGTTCTTTCAACTGATTATAAGAAAATTCTATTCTGGTTCCTTTATTGTTTTTCTTGTGTTTTTCGAGTTTATTGTATTGTCTATTTGTTAAAAATATCTTATCTTCGCCATTTTTTAGTTGATCTATTTTAA
Source organism: Homalodisca vitripennis (assembly GCF_021130785.1). NCBI lineage: Eukaryota > Metazoa > Arthropoda > Insecta > Hemiptera > Cicadellidae > Homalodisca > Homalodisca vitripennis. The sequence continues at coordinate 35,256 of NW_025776163.1, forward strand.
ATTGAATACTAACGGGTATTTTTTTCTTAAAAGCGGATTTTATTTTTTCTTTCTGATTTTTTACTGAAATTTACGTTCACCTCCATTTATATAGTTAAAATTTCAAGTTCTCTTCGATTCCCATTCCTAGTTTTCTCTTCAAAAACATTGCTCCAGCTGTTGGAAGCGCAACAAATCTTTCACCTAAACTAGCATCTTTTGATAAAAATCTATCCATTGCCTTATCTTGCAAAACTTTATCTGCGATATGTCTGGAATTTGTGTCTCTATGTTTTGCATAAAAAATATCGTGTTCCATAGCAGCTTGATCTAATTTATTCACACCAGGATCTCCTCTTTTTAGTCTTTTTTCGAGTTTTGTGCCAGGCCCCAGATACTGATAAGTTGGTACGTGTAATTCAAAAGGTAAATTGTTGATAAAATCATTCAAAAGTCCACTACCCTCAATCATAGATGAACTTATTGCCGGCAAAATTCGTTTTAAATATTTAATTCCATCAGGTTTTTCAATCATTTCATCAAGTTTGTTCGAAATAAAATCTTTAATCGCTTTCTTTTCGTTCAAAAAATTGTTGTTTCCAGCCTTTTCTTGAGCATAAATATAATTTATAATTCCATCGAGTTTTGTCAAATCGTCGATATATCTGTACTCAATCTTATTATCACTGTATTTTCTTACACCTGATCCTTCGATTCGTTTTTCCCAAATTGGTTTAATCAAATTGAGATATTTTTTACCTTTACTTGACTTTGGTTTCTTAGTTGATGGATCATTATTTTTGTAAATTGAATCAGATTCCCATAAAATTTCTGTATACTTTTGCAAATCTTCTTTAGAATATAAATTGTCTTTTGGGACATCAGTGCCTGTTAATAATCTCCATAAACCTTGAGTTCCTTTATATGTTTTTTCATTAATAATGATATCATTATGCTCAAAATTCACGGGCAAATTTCCAATCATAAAACTTTTCTTTTTTTTATCCCAATACAAACCAAATTTATCATCTTTTACTCTAGGAAGGAATTTTTTACCAATTTTACCAATTATTATATCCGTTGTTCCAGGACTTATTGGTTCAACTATGGTAGAGTCTTCAATGATTCTAGGTCTAAATGGTGTTGAAGATGGTAATTTTGGCAATTCAAACTCTTCTACTTCAGATTCTGGAATCGAAATATCAGCAAATTGTCGTACAACTAGAACCAAATTCATTAAATTTTGATTATCGCTTAAAACATTTTCAATTTTGCCCTCAACATCTTTTATTGCAGAAGTTACAGGTTGATTAATTTTTTGAATAAGTTCTTGTTCTTCTTCATCCATTCGAATCTGTTCTTTAAATTCTTTGATTAATTTCTTTTCGATTTGATCAAGTTTTTTCGCTTCTTCAGAAGTTACGTTCGCCATTTATTTAGGAAAATTTTGAAACGTGGAACGTAAAAACGTGAACGTGGAACGTAAAAACGTGAACGTGGAACGTAAAAACGTGAACGTGGAACGTAAAAACGTGAACGTGGAACGTAAAAACGTGAACGTGGAACGTAAAAACGTGAACGTGGAACGTAAAAACGTGAACGTGGAACGTAAAAACGTGAACTTGGAACGTAAAACGTGAACGTGGAACGTAAAAACGTGAACGTGGAACGTAAAAACGTGAACGTGGAACGTAAAAACGTGAACGTGGAACGTAAAAACGTGAACGTGGAACGTAAAAAACGTGAACGTGGAACGTAAAACGTGAACGTGGAACGTAAAACGTGAACGTGGAACGTAAAAACGTGAACGTGGAACGTAAAAACGTGAACGTGGAACGTAAAAACGTGAACGTGGAACGTAAAACGTGAACGTGGAACGTAAAACGTGAAACATGAACGTGAAACATGAACGCGAAACACGAACGTGAAACATGAACGTGAACAGATTTACCGTTTTTCTGTTATTTTCATAATGTAAATAAAAAGTAAAGATAATGTAAAAATAATTGTAACAAATATTTTATCAAGTAGATTTGTCAGACCACTGAGCAGCATTTATGTTAGAAAATTTATTCAAATATTTTCCATTTTTAGGCTTCAAAGTTAGATTAATAGTTAAAAATCCATAGTCTTCTTTCCAAATTTTATCACATAATTCATTAAAGTGGTTAAAACTCATATCAGATCCCACATAATTGTTGTAAATTTTTCTCGAATAGTGATCATCTTGCTTAAAAATACACAACATATTCAGGTTATTTCTAATAACTTGTTTATCAACCTTTGAAAAGCATTGGGAAAGATAGATACAAGATATGTTTTTGTGACGAGACATTACGAAATATTCCTTAATAACGTCCTGATTTTCCAAAATACAATCATCAAAAACGATTAACGAATTGGGTTTACATTCGCTTAATGGAACTATGTCCTCGGAAGCATTATAAAAATGTGATATTTTTTTGTTTAAGTTTTTCTCAATATTTTCAAATCTTTCTTGTAATTTTTTATAAGCGTCCTGTTCTAAAGATTTACTAAAGACGTACAAATTGGAATAAGGAATCAACCTATTGTAGATAAAATTCAATAATAAAGTTGTTTTTCCACATCCACTTGAACCAACAATTAACAATCTGATTGGTTGATCTTTCTTATTTTCTTCAAACGTTTGAAGTTTTATCTGATCTTTTTGCTTTAAAAATTTCTCCATTTAAATAGAAGATTTTCATCTTGAAGCAACGCTTGCGAAAATGAAGCTGTTCAAGTTGACTTCAGAAAGCTCTAAATTAGTTTTAAACTTGGAACATCCTATACACTTAGAGGAAGAATCAAATTATTTTATCGGTTTAAGCGGTTTTTATTCTGACAATTTTGTAATAAATATTAGTGAAAGTTCTCCTTATTGCATAGGATTTAGTGAGAAGAACATAACAAAATATTATGGTTTAAACAAAGGATATTATACTTTCGATCAAATAAAAAATTCCCTTAAAAATTATCTGAAAACATTCAAACAATCAGATAAATCTTTAAACTTTGACGAAAACAAGTTTGAAATGCAAAAAAATTATCTCTCTAATAAAATTCAAATAAAATCACCAGTAAGAATAATGTTTTCAGCAATTATTGTAGATTTGTTAGGGTTTGTTCAAGAAACTATTGAGCCAAATCAGGTATATTTAGGAAATAAAACGCCAAAATTTAGACCGTTTGATGTAATTGAAGTACATTGTAATCTCGTTGAACCTAGTTTTGAAAATCATACAGAACATCTTCACAAAGAATCTGAAATTTTGTACACTTTTTTCCCAAATGTTGCTTATGGATCAAAAATCAGTGAAAAACCGAATGAAATCGATTATATTCCAATTAGAAAAAATATTAAAAGAATTCAAAAAATCGTTCTAACTATACAAGACTCTGAGGGAAATTTATTAAATAATGAGAGTAAAACAACAATATATTTAAGATTGAAAAAGGATTAAAATGGACCCCAAAATATAAAAAAAGCTTCGAAAACATACATTCTGAAGGTAGGGGTGATTCGCCCCCGCCTTCAAACTTTCAAAAAAACACTGTTTTCATTAATGAATCTGGTCTTTATACTGAAATAAAAATTACTAGTTAAAAATTTTTCTATCTAAATGGAGTCACTTGTAGGCCTACTCAATAATCAACTCAAATTCAATAACACAAATATCTTAACGATTGTAGACGAAAACAATATGATCTGGTTTAAGGCTAAAGATGTTGCAAAAATTCTAGAATATGAAAATACTATGCAAACGATCAGATTAAACGTTGACGAAGATGATAAATTAACGTTTAAAGACATGAATCAAGGGGAGCTATTGAATAGCTTACCTTCAAACTTTCAAAACAACACTGTTTTCGTTAATGAATCTGGACTTTATTCTTTAATTTTGAGATCGCATAAATCAGAAGCGAAATTGTTTAAAAATTGGGTTACAAAAGAAGTTTTGCCAAGTATTCGTAAATGTGGTGAGTACAGACTTGAAAACAAGATTAAATATTTAGAGGATGAAGTAAAACACTTGCAAATTAAAGATGAAATCAAAACGGAAATAATCGCAAAACAAAGTGTAAAAATTGACTTAATGAAACCAGACCTTGTTTGTAAAGATTTTGCTAAGAAAAAACACCATGTTTTTGTATTAATTAAGAAGAATCACATGTGGGAATATCCTTATTACGTTATCAGAGCTCTCAAGAGAGAAATACCGAAAAGATTGAAAGAACTTGAAATTGATTACCCAGAAATGGAAATTTTATTAAGACATGGAGATCCAAATAGTATAAATCTCTACAACCAAATGAAAGAATCTTTGAATATTTTATACAACGGAAATCATTTTACTACAAATATGGCAGAATCTCGACTGATTTATAGAATATCTAAATTACACGATGAAAATGTTTCTAAATTTTACTAAAAACTCTCGATTTATTATATTTTGTTTGTAAATGTTTAGCATAACTAGGTAACCATTGTAGAATTCTTTTTTCATATTCACAAGGCATTTCGTTTTTATAACTTTCGCTGAAAATTTTTTTAGCACAATCTTTGCAAAAAGCATCTTTTCTATCTTTACTATACTGCCAGTTATTAAATTCAGAAATATTTTTAATTTCTTTACAAAAGTAACACTTTTTCTCTTCTAAAGTTAATTTGTTCATTTTATCATATAATTCCTTACAATAACAGTCTTTTCTATTCTCTTCTTGACACTTTGTACATTTCTTTTGAGACTCCATTTATATAGAACAAATTATTACACGATGAAAATGTTAAACTCTTGAATTATGATATTTTGTTTGTAAATGTTTTTGATAATTATTTAACCATTTTATAGTTCTTCCACATTCACATTGAGTATCTTCATAATATAATCTATGATGATTCTTCTTTACACAATCTTTACAATATGAGTCTTTCTTATCTCTACTATAGTGATGACTATTAAACTCTGAAATTTTTTTAGTTTCTTTACATTTAAGACATTCTTTCTCTTCCAAAGTTAATTTTTCTATTTTATCATACAGCTCTTTATGATACTTCCTATAACAATCTTTACAATTATAAATAATTCCATCTTTTCTATTCTTATCTTTATAAAATTCTTCAAAACCTTTTAATTCTTTGCACATTGAACATTTCTTTTGGGCCTCCATTTATATAGAAAAAATCTTTGACTTTCTCAATTCATATTCATAAAACTTTCCGGTTATTTCTTCATTATTTAAATCTTTTATACTATAAGTTACAGGATCTGTGTTATTAATTTGATAAATCACAAAGATTTCTCTTGACCAATTGTTCTTATATTTGTTCGAAAATGTTGTTTTTTTACTAACAATTCTTACATGATCATTGATTTTAAATTTAGTTTTCGTGTGAATTTCAGGTGGAACATACTTGAAAACGGTCTCTAAAAACTGTTTTTCTGCATCCTTATCTACGTCTTTGGGCTTCATTTTGATTGTGCTGTGAACTGTATCGTTATAATTGTTTACGATTTTTTGAAGAATATCGATCCATTTAAAGTTTTTATTAATCTCAAAAATTACTTTCATTCTCTCATTTTGAGTTCTGTTATATCTCTCTACAATACTTGATTTCTCTTCGTTTTCAGTATGATAAATCTTAATGTTGTATTTTCTCAAAACATCGTTAAATTCTTTATTTTTAAACTCTAAACCCTTATCTGTATGAAGTAGGTTTGGAGGTTTGTGATTGATCCTTATGGCATCTTTTACTATATCTTCGAAAGCTTTTGAAATATCCTTGCCGTTTTTTCTTTTGATAGCTCTTGACCAAGCATATTTTGAGAAAGTATCAATAACATTTAACATATACTTAAATCCATCATTTTGATCTGAATAGTTAGACATTATAACTAAATCTGCTGCCCATAAATCGTCAATTCCTAATGTTATAATTTTTCTCTTTTTAAACTTCTTTCGTACTGGTGCATGAATTTCTCGAGCTTCAATCTCTATCTCATCTTTAGTCTTCAATTCTTGCTTAACAGGTTTTGGATTTGGATTCTTTATAAACTTACTCTTGTTTGTCTTACATTTTGAACATTTTGCTGCAATTCTATACAACCCGTTTTGAGTTTGAACGATTTTTGAATCTATATTTTTCGTTTTCTTTTTACACTTGTGACAGTGAATTAAATCATCTTCCATTTACATGTCAAAGTTTCCAAGTTTATTTAACTCATCTAATATATCAGATTTTGCTTCATTTTTATAGCCATAAGGTACTGTATCGATCTTATTTTCTAGGACAATTCTCTTATCATCTTTAGCGTTTAGTGCCAGTTTGTTTATGGTGATGGTATACAATTCATGTTTATAGCTTTTTATTACAGTTATCTCCCTAAATTCTTCTTTATCTTCGAACAAACATCTCTTCAAGTTTTCGATATTTATTGTTTTATTTACAACGCTTCTCTTAATTCCTTTACACCTAACTGGATTTTTGTCTAGATATTTGTACGAGTACATCTTTGATCTTAAACCACAAAATTCTTCTAAAACTTCGCTATTTAGTTCGTCTTTGAATTTTCCTATGACTTTCTTATTTTTAGTAGTGAAACATTCGTGATCTTTTGGATAATCGCTCGTATCAAAGTCATTCAAATTTTCTTTAATAATTTTAAAGGGATCTCGTTTCAATTCTAGGAAATAACTGTCTGTATCCATGTAACACAGATTCAAATCTGGATCAAACTTCTTTAATTTGTTGTAATAAAACTCGTACATTAGCAATTTTGAGAGGTCGAGAACTGAAAATCCTATGTAAATCGGTTTGTTAAATTTAACCTTTTGTTTGTACATGTGACTCGCTATACAGTTGTCGTCAAAGATATTGAAACATTTGAAATTCGTTTTCTTAGCTTGTTTCATTGAAAATTCTTCGTTTCCTAGTTTAATATCACATCTATTTCTTACATTTTCCATCGATTTTCAAAAAACCGAGTTGTTCATAAGCTTATAAAAGTCCTTCTCAAAGTCACTTATAGCCTTGGTTCTCATACTAGTATTAAAATCGATATATTCTTTCATGAAAGGTTTCTGATCAAACGCAATAACCCTATTCACATGTTTTAAAATCATACCTTGTTCTAGATAGAATTTCAAATTTCTAGAATGAACAACATATTCTGTTTTGTTTAAAAGAGTTGTGCAAAGTTTGTTGTTATAATGTTCTGGAGCAAGAGGTAAATCTTTGTGATGTTCATGCAAATTTGTTGGATATTCAAGATCAACTTCTAAAATATATCCATAATCTTCGTCGCCAGTGAGTTCCAAAATTGTTTCTTTCCATTCTGCTGTTGTATACGTTTTAGGATCCATCCACTTGATTTCGTTATATGGTAAATTTTGCATAAGTCCATACCCATAAAGGTTGTTTGCATCGACGTACAACAAATATGTAGTTTTCGGGCTTTGTCTTATCAAAATCTTTTAAATATTTGTTATTTGCTTTCACATATCGTTTAATACACTGAGAAATGCCTCCGCGAATACCTTTTTCGATCATCAAATACATATTATAATCACTAATTAATTGTAATTCTATCTTCGTTAATTTTAACATAGCATCCCATGCAAGACTGGGAGCTGTTAGATAGTGTGCTGGATCAAGTTTATAGCAATTCAAACAAATATTCCTAAAATTTTCAAAGATATCAGCGAGCAATAGAACATCTTGAATGTTATAGAGATCGGAGTAATTTCCTAGATTTTTTACTTTTAATTTGTTCCATACATTTAAGTAGTGTTGAAAATCTTTCTCAGATATGCTCTCGTCTGTCAAAAGTGAATAGAAATCTTGAATTCTCAATTCTTCTGTGTAATCAAGTTTTTCAATACTGTCGATAAATTCGTAAGGAAATATGCCTTTTCCAGATAGAATTTTAAAGATTTCTTCTTCGTCATTTGGTTGTCTATCTAGAATTGCGTTCAGACCATCTTGTATAAAATGATTTGTATGTTTGAAATCATCTTTTTTGAGGTTTTTAGCTAACTTTTCTATAGACGATGCCATAAATCTGAACGTATCTACGAAAGAAAACTTGATGAACTTTCTTGGTTTATCATCTTCAAACTCATACCCATATCCTGAATTTACTGAATAATTTATGTATTTTTCATCGGTGTTTGCGATCAAATCAACATTACCATACTGTTTTGCCAATTCTTTTATGTACAAATGAGCATCGTAATTTGACATATTGTGACAGAAAACTGGAATATTTTGAGGAAATTTGAGATTCAGATTACAAGATAAATGAGCAGCACCTCGAAATTTACCTGTTAAATGACAATGATCTCGTACTTTTTTTCTTGTTTGATTATCAAAACCCTCACATTCACAAATATGACAAAGACTGGAATTTTGGTACGCTAATTCTTCTTCTTCGGTCAATTTCATAGGTATTTTATTCTTAGAATTATACTTTTTAGCTATGTATTTCGATAATTTATTAAGTTCTTCAAACCATTTTGCAGGAACATTTGGCAAATCTTCTTCATTTTTTGCTCTATAACATATAGGTTTGTACATGCGATTTGTCACATTTGACACTAAATATAGAGTAAAACCATAAGGAATGTGCTTCTGAATCTTGGTTGTAATCGATCTTTGTGGATTGTTTTTGCATGTCGGAATTTTTTCTAATATGCTCTCAAAATCCATATAAATAACGTACGGATGGCTAAACTTCTTTTGATAATTAGTAAATGTTGTTGTTTGACCTGGAAACGGCATAATTGGCTTACAAACTTCATGTTGTTTGCAAATTTCTAAATGATCTGTTAAATCTCCAGATTTGTAGAAATGGCTTAAACATCTTCTGCATAGAAATTTTTTTATTTTTACACTTAGATAACTGAGAAAATACAAGTTTGTTTAAATCTGTTATCAAAACATAATGAGATTTTTCATCTTGTTTTACATACAATAAATTGATTTCTAATTTGGCGTCATAAACTTCTGAAATTTGCAACGGAACAATATTGAGTTTTTCATCAAAACTATAGACATTTACAGACATTTTCGGATAATTATACTTTGCTTTACTGCTTCGTTTTTCAAATAATTGTATATCTTTTAAAGACATAGGATAGTCGAACCCAGAAAATATCTCGTCATTTACAAATTTTTCATATTGTTTTACACGTTCAGGATGAAATTTTGATTTTTCAATTGCACATCGGATAGAGTAAATAAAGCAATAGTCATCTTCATTTTTGATATTTACACAAGCTTTCTTTACCTTGATCTCTTGTGGTAAATCGATATATGATCCTGCGTTCATAAATTCGTGTTTATTAAGGCTCAAAATCAGTTGTTTACAGCGTTTTAATGTCCATCCAGAACCTCGATTTGGATGATTTGTCTGTTCTCGATGTGTTAATTTATTAAATTGTTTAGAAATAAAGTCGTTTACATCAAAGATCTCGTCTGCTTTTATAGTAAAGTACATTGGACAAGTTTGTGTTTCACCGTTCACTAAAGTTCGTTCGTATTCGCATTCTAAAGAGAGATATCCTTTACTATTTTTCACAGTTTCTTGAAATTTTTCGATTAAACTTTTAATTTCTGGGCGCAAAATAGAAAGATATTTGTAAATTGACATGAAATTGTCGTTCAAATTTGTTTAAAATGTATTGCTTGAAAAGACCGTGTATTGAGGATAAAACTTCTACATCAATGATATTTTCAGGTTTCTCATTAAGAGTTTTTGTCAATTTCTTCGATCATTTCAGACTTAGTTTTATCGTTTGTTTCAATGGACAATTTCTCAGCGATTGATTGAATTTTTTCATCTTTAAATAGATTGAGATCTTTTTTACTTTCCTTAAAATTTTTCTTTAGTTCACGCAATTTTTCTATATTGTACATCTTCTCGTGACCATCGATTTGATTCTCTTTAGCCCAAGTCCTCAAATAATTTAGTTCTTTATTATAAATTTCTTTGTTCTTCAAATGATTTTTCGACTTATAATGTCGGGTAAAATGATGTTCGAAAACATCTTTTTTGCAGTACGGGCAGGATATATTTTTCCTCTCCATTTAAGTAGGGAAAATTTGAATCTGCCAAGTTTTACTTTTTAGTAAAATATCTTTTTATTAAGCTGAAAAATAGCAATAATTCAGTAGATTTCTTTGGATTTTTATCAAAATTTGATAAAAATTAGCACAATTTATGTAGAAACAGCGTTAAATGTTTCTATTTATATAGGAAAAATTTAAAGATTTTGATACAAATCAGCAGAATTTATGATTTAACAGCGTTAGATTCTTCTATTTATATAGGGAAAATTTGTATAACTCAGACTTTGAAAAGTGGAGAATTTTACTAGAATTTGACACAAATCAGCACAAATTGTAGTAAAACAGCTGTAGATTCTTCTATTTATTATAGAAAAATCTGTAAACTAAGACTTAAAATTTTTGAAAAAATAGTATAATTATAGGACAAAATAGTACTATATTGGTTTGTAGGGGGCAATTTAAATTCTTTATACTATTTTTTCAATATTTTTTTCTTTAACTTTTCCAAGATTTTTTATTAAGATTTTAATATATTAGAAACAGAATTTTCGTTTATTCGTAGCAGATATGAGATCATTTCGAAGCAGATTTGACTAAGTTTCAGCTTAAGAAAGTAAAAGCAAACAGATATAGATTCGGTTATTTAACATTCGTGATTTACAGATTTGTTTATGGTTCAATGGACAGTATTTTACATTGATTTTCTGACTGTCCCAAAAGTGTCCTAGAACCCTCACATTCATATCTACTTATATATATATATATATATATATATATATATATATATATATATATATCAGTATAAGATCAAATTATTTTGATAAAATGTCTCCTAGCAAAAATTAATTATTCATGGTCATTAGTAGAAATCCTTACTCCTGTAAGCTAGCAATCCAAGTCCGACACCTCGGTTCATGTGGCCATTAAAATGACCTCTATTTAGTAAACTAACCTGAACGATAAACTACTTTCTTAAATATCTTTTATCATTGACAAGTGAAAATATATACTGTGTGTGTGTGTGTGTGTGTGTGTGTGTGTGTGTGTGTGTGTGTGTGTGTGTGTGTGTGTATGTGTGTGTGTGTGTGTGTGTGTCTGTGTGTGTGTGTGTGTGTGTGTGTGTGTGTGTGTGTGTGTGTGTGTGTGTGTGTGTGTGTTGTGTGTGTGTGTGTGTGTGTGTGTGTGTGTGTGTGTGTGTGTGTGTGTGTGTGTGTGTGTGTGTGTGTGTGTGTGTGTGTGTGTAATACGTAAAACATACTAAACCGATTGTAGTCACAATAAATTTTAAATGAAGATTATTACAGTCCCTGGTTAAAAAATAGTTCCTATGTTAAGTGTCTCTACGAGCTACGCCATACTATTATCTAATATTGAAGGATTCTATCTTAGTCTGTAAAATTTAACAAGATCAAACAAATTTTATTACTTGAAAGGGATTGTTACCCATATACTATTGAACCGATATACTGAAATTTTACAAGAACTCATACAGTCCATATGTTTTAATAATTTAACTATTATTATAAAATGGTATACAATTATAGTCTTGGTAGTGACAAAACTTTTAATTTAAACATGTACTACAACCGCTGTTGAGGACAGAGTGAGAAAATTATAGTTTTAATTCGAATGTTGAGTTTAGCTCCATTGTACCTTTCTCTTATTGCAGCGTCTGGTATCTGACGCTGTCTCAGAATTAACTCATGGAATCTGGAGTCATTTTCGTCTGAAGAGGTCAATAAAAATAACGAGACAACGAGACTGTCTATTCATCTACTTTACTCTACATTATTATCGAATAGGACCTCTACCTGTATTAAGGCCAGGGATTGTCCAGAGATTTAAGGAACAACCTATATAACAATTCAATGTTATATCTCTTTGTATTTGTGTATGTGTTTCTCTATTTCGTAAAATATACCTCACCGATTGTAGTGACATTTAGAATCCTAGTTAACAAATAGGACTATTCATTTTCCAAAAACCACTTAGGTCTACGCTCTGCTAGTGTCTAAAGTTGCAAAAATCTCTTGTTCTATAAAACTGTACTACAGCAAACAAATCTCCATAATTTGATAGAGGCTGTAAACCATTCACTAGACTTTACTGGAAATTTACATGGACATTCCTAGGATCCTTAATTAACACATAAGCCTACTCTTATTTCGAAAACCGTTCGAATTTGGTCTCTAAATTTGCATAACAGCAGAGAAATAATATTAATTGAAATAGCCTGTTAAATTTAATAAAATGGTTTGTTTAAACATTGACCAGCGAGTGCCCCTTGAACAGTCTGGGCTTGTGGTCCCGGATGACATGGTTTAGCTCCGGCCCGGCTTGGTGGTCATCGACCGTGACCGAAAAATTATTAAATTGGTCGATATCTCCATGCCGTATGAGGACGGATGGCATTGTCGAGCCCCGGAAGCGGAAGTATGCCGCATACACTCCCCTTACCCAGACTCTCCTAGCCGGCGGCTTCCAAGTTACCGTAGATGCCTTTATAATCGATTTTCGGGGCGCGTGAGATAAGGCCAATTGGGGGACCCTGGCCCGACTGGGAGTCTCCCGGCAGTATAGTGTGGCTCTCCCGCAAGTGAGTCTCCACTGCCATCCGCTAGACCCGGGACCTATACGTCCAGCATGACACAGGTGTGTCGCAGTACGACCCATAAAGTAAGGGAGCTGTACATGGCCTATAGATTACAGTTTCTTGTCTTAACTTGCACGTTTTTATTTATCTACACTCGTAAATGAACTAATTTTAATCGAATTTTTTGGTATTTTTAACACAGGCCTCTCAGAATATATCGTTATAGTTGCCCTTGGTCAGTTATACGCAAATTGCATTTCATATTTATTTATTAAACACAATTAACCAAATGATCTAGACCATGAAAACTAAAAAAAGACCAAAAATGACAGAAAAATCTTGTTTTGTATAATTTTAACTAAAATAATTTTTTTACAGTTTTTGAATAATAGAGTAAGCTGGAAATTAACAAAATATTGCTATAAATTTTTATGCAATCGCTGGTGATCAGAGAGTAAGCAATTTAAAGTTTTAATAACTTTTAACTTTTTTTACATATTAGCTAATATTAAGTATGCAGTACTTTGCCATTACTGTATTGCAGATATCGATAATAGATATCGATGGTAGTACTAGATCATTTGCGGATAACTGACTAGCTAGTGTAAGACATATGTATTATTAGTAAAATAAAATTCATAGAATAGATGTACAGATAGTTGCTGGAAAGGAAGTCTCGTATTGCAATTCGAGACAAACATCCTCCGGATGTAAGTAGATACGCACATCCGCCCAGACGCCGATGGTGAACAAACAGGAAATGCTTATTTGTAAAAACCGTGCGACAATGTAAGGGACAGCCATGCTGATATGGAAAATTGTTACTCACCAATTATGATGGAGAGATTTGGCAGAGGCGTGGTCAATGAGCTGGCGGGAGAAGAACATCAAAACTGAAGAACAAGGAGGAGAGGTGGAAGTGGAGGCCGGGAATTCGAAAAGTGAAGTTCGGGAGTGTTTGTGTTCGTGTGCGGAAAAATATCTCTAGGCGTAATAAGTGTGATGTGAAATAAAATGTAAGTAATTTTAAGAACTTAGTATATTTTAGGGTTCATTAATCATTTTCAATTCCATATCTATTTAAATGTTCACAATTTCGAAAATATAAATTCATGTAAATGTTTAGCTATTTTAAAGAAAGTTTCTCATGTTAGTCCATGAACTCATTATTATTGCAACACTACAATATTACTAGTAAATGTTATAATGAATTAAATTCAAAATAAATTGTAATGAATAATTTAATATTAAATATGTCTTCAAAGTATTAAGACATTAAGTTTTTTGCTTAATATGTCGATTGACGCAATCAATTAATCAATTTAATGAAATGTTGTCACAAATAAATGTGTTGGTTCATTTGAGGGCATTTGTACTGCCAATCTAACCTATTATTAAATCCTCTCACAGCAACCCTTGCTCAAAATATGTCACAACCTTAATCTTAAACTAAACAAACCCTACAAAACCTTACACTAGTAACAGATAGCTAGTAAAGTTTTACTAGCTATCTTTTATTATATACATTTAAAGACTGTTATTGAACCCCCTTTAGTTGTCTTTTGAAAGAAGTAGGATTTCTCACCTGTTTATGGAACATACTTTTTTGATCGGGGAAATAAGGCAAAATCAAATATGGGGCAAAAATAGTAAGAGCATAGAAAGTTTTAATGGCAATAGATATACACTTTTTTATATTTCCTTTAGTCATTTTAACTTCTACATTGGTGTCGGGAATACAATTAACCCGAACCAGAAGTGGTCACACACACAAAGCCTACGGAATTGGGTGCAAAGACGCGGTTAAAGACTAGTTCAGTTTAATGCATACAAATCGAATGCTTTGTTAAAAATGTATTTTAACCAACTGTAATCCTATCTTTGAATTTAACAAGGGTAGCCACACATTAAGTCTCATCTTTTATATGATACTGGATATAGTGTTTTAGGTGGAATACTGATCCGTAGAAAAATAAACAATTATATATTTCCAAAATATGAACTAAAAAATACATAAAATCTGCTTAAGAAAACGATAAGAATGGATTGAATTTCTGTAAAAGCATAATCAGTATTTTGTGAACTCGGAAAACCTATCTATTTTTCCATGATTTTTTTAAGAATGATATATTCCAAATGTATTATTATCTCAAATTTATATTCACTTATTAATTAAAGAACTTTGATATAATTTAAATGAAAAAATAAATATTCCACGGAAAATTTCATTATTTTTAGAAAGGCCCTAAGAAACCACACTAAATAAACTCGGAAGCCATCTTGAACTGCAAAAACCGACCTTTACATAGGTGGTACTGTTGTATTGCATTTATTCCTTAGGTCCCAAATATTAATTATTAAACTTTTAATACTGAAGAGATTCTAACCTAAATCTTAAAAGTGTAGAAGGATTATAAGACTATTTACTTTCACATTAACAAAAGAAATTGTTTTAATTTTTTTGTAAGACCCAAGATTCATTTTACATTTTGAAACAATATGAAATTCTGTATAATTGTTTCCTAGAAAAATATATTATACCTACGGTATTTTTTATTCCGTAATTCCGAAAAAAATTCTAATTTAATTAAAACCCACGCAAATAACTGGAAACACAAAGTATTTATCTCCATCTAATTTAAGGGAGCTAGCGAGCTGTCAAATTGCTGTCAATATGGTGAAACTCACACATTTTGGCCTCACTGGCCTGGGGAAACACAAAGGTTTTATGTTGTCAGCCCTGCCTTTGGTATGAAACAGTTTGGTTGTATGTGTCTAGCCATAAACTTGTACCTTGTCACCCATACACAGCCTTCTCAATAACATTTTAGTCACCTTTGTATGACACAGATACAGGCAGCCAGGTATGAGAGTATAAAATATTTTTGTTTTATAATGCTAAATCTATTTTTTACCTTAAAAAATCATGTATTAATGTACGCACTTTTCTTTCCAATCATTTTTTGATTGACAGATAAATTTTTCATATATATATATACATACATATTTGTTACCAGGGGTTTTGTTAAAACACCTTTAGATGAGACGGCACGAGGTACGCCGACCTAAAAGCTGTTCTTGTTACGTCACACTAAGCGATGAGAGACCCGCACTGTACTGAATGGTGACTTGCGGCGCTACGACTGTACGAGTCTTCCATTGTTAGTTTATCTTCATAAGATAAATTTATTTAGGAATAAATTAAGTAACAATGATATACCGTACATGGAAGAAAATGAATAATCCTTATACCAAAATACTTTTTGAAAATGTCATTAATTTAATGAAGACGGATCAAGTATTCAGAAACACATACACGGGTAAACGCAACAATAGTCATGATGATAATAGTTTTACTCACATATACCCAAGCTATATTGATTTAGTTTAATTACATTGAAATAATAATAATATATAAACATTTATACAATTTGGTATTGAATTACATTTCTGAAGTTACAAGTTGAGTTATAAGGGAGTAGGCTTGAAGGCGCCGCAGTGAATGTAACAGATGCAAGCTACTAGTATACATTCCATTATGGATTTACTTATTTCAATTAAGTACAACTCTAATGTTGTATGCCTTTTCCCTCCAATAATTTTACAACAGATCCTTATATTGTATGAACGGTTTTACTAACTTCAACACTCTTATTGGACTGAGAGTTTTTTTATATAATATTAAACAATAATAGTGTAATTAGATGTGTACGTTAATAAAAATCTCAGGTGGAGTTAAGTGTATTACATATTAATATATAATAAATTTAATAATATATTTCCACGGGCCTTGTAGAGTAAGACGATAATCAAAATTAAATTAAAAACTGTTGATATTCAACAAGTTTTCTTGTTTTAATAAGTATATCTTAATATTTCCATTACACCTTTTTGGTGTAAATAAATGCTGCAAAACTTGACTGAAGAAAAAGGTATACAATTGTATAATATAACAGCAATGTGGTAAGGTGAATTAAAGAAGCAAGAAATCAGCAGCTGTCTGATCACCAGTATCTAAGAATTTCAGTTAATGGCGTGGAACAAGGAGTCCCTACCCTCTATCTCAACTCTCCCCTCCCAAGGCCATCATCACCTCGCTTCCTGATCTGATTGATTCTTTTATGAGCCTTCATCTAAAACTCATCACAACCCATTCGGTATAGATATGCGACAATGTATTATTATCATTATTATTAACTGACGGTGCAGTATAAATTAAACTGGTTATATGGATATTTATCGAAATTTCACGTGTAGAGGTTGTTACAATATTGCTACAAAGCTTATTCTCTATAGATTTTTACGGACAAATAAAGCTTTGTAGGTTACAATACGAGTGTAAATTGTTGTTTAAAGTTTAGTTAAACTAATTTAGTATAAAATTTAAACTTAAAGCTGAGTATTAGTAAATACTCAGTAAATAGTTGCTATTATACCACTTAGTATAGAACTAGAAAAATATATGATAAATTAAAGGAACGTTTAAAATATTTTAAGAGATCAACCTTAAATAACAGAATTACATTGAATCTTTCTCCAATGTTTTGAAATGGAATAACTTTTTAAAGGGCGTAAAATCTAAGATTATATTTCGGAAATTAAAATTAGATGTGAGATTTATGTTAACTTTGATAACACCCCTAATAAGTATTGCAAATATTACCTCTAAAATTATTTATTTACATTTTATTATAAAATACCGCATAATAAATTTAATGTACAAGTATTTCAAATTCTCCCAGTCTTTCATAGTTCACTCTCCTTTTTTAATAATATAGTATTTAATTTTATACAAGATTATGATTTATTATTAATTGTAATATTATAAAAGCTATAAATTAAACAGTGTAAACATAAAATCTAAGTTATAACTGAATGTGTGCTAACATAATATTTGATGTATGGTATTATGAACACTCATTATGATAAAATAGTTAATATTGAAAGATTAGTGGCCTATTAATGGAATATGGACCTAATCTATAGAGTTTTAAAAACTCTTTTTAAGAACGGAAGGTTCTATTTCATTCTGCTGCAACTTAGAAACTGAAACTGTTGTATCTAGATTTATGATACTGACCCAGCAGTCCGGACGTAAAGAACTTTACCAAACAACTTTTATCTTAAACTTCTCTTCCATTTATGATCCTTAAAGAAAATTGTCTTAACCTTAAAACATAAGAATAAAAACGTATTCCTTTATAGTTTCATAGTCAGGTTGTTATATCAGAGAATATAACGTAATTTTCGAATTGATTTTTAAAATATCTCAATACTTGACTGAATATAATACAATGTATTTTGTGTCCGTCTCAAATTGTATAATTAATTGTTTGCATTCTTGCAGGTTGTAGAATTAAATATTCTTTTCTTTTATTCAGCTCGCGGGAGTAATGAGAGGATGGGTTATAGAGTGGGACTAATATTTGTGATTCGTTCTCTTCTTAGCTAAGTAAGTGAGTTGTTGATAATATAAAGTTATTACCTAATGTTATGAATGTGCAATAAACCCCCTGAACGTACTTAGTAAGCCGTTATAAAAAATCTCATTTCAATGAAATAAATTCCTTAAACACAAGAGTTTCAAAAGCTGCAATACATAACTTACTAAGTAAACCCATATTTCAACAGTAGTAAATAAGTAAGACCTTATAAAATGCACTTATGTAGTAGGCTGACTTACTAAGTAGATTTAATTGAAACCAACTGAAAAACTGAACATTTAAGTACCTTGAAGGATTAAATATTAGTGTAACGGAATTAATTTCAAGGTTGATGAAGTTACTGTCGTTTTAATTTTTTTTTTTTTTTTTTAATTTTATACCTTTCTTCCATTATTACCTCCGAAGAAAATAGAAACTACAGTGAGGTATACTGTTATAATCTATAGTGTGTTGAAAACTCCGTCCTTCTTATGTATAGAAACGAAGGAAGTTTGTGATGTATGAATATTTTTGACCCCCAGCCCCACCTTTCAAAATTGGTTTGTTTCTCGGGTAAGTAAAAAAATTTAAAACAGAAACCCCTATAAAATGACACCTAATTTTAAATGTAAGTACAATAAGAACATGAATAGCATAAATGAGTGCCATTTAATGATACTGAATCAAATTTAGTGTTTAGTAAAATTTCGAATTGCTTAAAAAAAATAACTTGTAATGAAGGATTTCGTAATGAAAATATTAAAAATCTTCCTCCAAATTTACTCAGAAGTGATGCTTAAAATGGATACCGTGTACTTCTTGACAAAAATAAATCCTATATTTCAAACCGCGTCTCACATTTTGTAAAGTTTTACGTGCAATGAAGTGGGAGGCACATTTGATCCTAGTCTCTATTTTTGAGGCTTGAGGGCTTGGTGTTATAACATTTGATTTCAGAAAACACCAAAATTAAGAATTGAAAGGTGAAAGACCTTGCGAATGTTACTCTTATAAGGAACACATCGACTTATCCATCTGTACGGAAACTTTTAATCTAAGAATGTTTGGACAAGCACGTTATAATTTGGTGGAGCACCGTTCTTTTGAAAGCAGCTTTTACGAACACAGTTTTTTTCAATCACATTTGTAACTTGTGTAAGTAACATATGTAACTTTAATACATGTAAGCTTATTATTTTTAATACTGACATAACGACTATCGTTCATAATAACAAAAATATAGAATTGGTCTCCTATTAAAATCTTATTATTTTTTAATAAAGTTCCTCAATGTTGTGTTAAAAATGTGTAGATCTATCACTTTGAAAACTTTTTACTTCACTGTGCATTTTCCGCTTAAGATAAATCAAGAGAGCAGTTTAAGACGTTAGCAATAGTTCCAAATCATTAAAAATTTAAATAAAAGTGAGATGAATGTAAAGTGGAAAGATTGGAGAGACTGATATATTGTAAGTGTTGTTCTAACTTTGGACCTACTTGCCTATATCGGAGCGGGGTTTATAACAGGGGTTGATGTAGGAAACTCGGTGCAGCAAGCATTTTCCATATATAGTAACAATCACTGGAATTCATCCTCCTCTCCGCAACCATTGCATGCATATGTTGCGGAAATCAGTGAGTCGGATCTATGAAATTGTAGAGCTAATTCGCAACATAGCTACAGTAATATAATTGTGTGTAAAACGTTACATAATATTTTTATCAATAATTTATTAGCTTTTTTATTTCCCGGTCTTTTCAACTTTAGAGGTTCAAAAATTTAAGACCTGAATACCTCATAAAGGTGGAGTTGCTAGAGATAATTACCTTAACTGTATATGAGGTTATAGTATGCCAGGCAACATGTCGTCATACTATGTTATGTTCACCATGAATAAAAATATGTCTCTCACGGAGGAACATAATTAAAGTAAATGTTACTTTTGGAGTAATAAAGTTTTGAAAACATACTAAAGCTCAATTATTTCCGACATAAGCTAGTTTTATTGACACTCAGCAAATTCGAAAGTAAAAACACTAAGAACTAATGGCTATAATGTAGCAATGAAATTCAAAATGAAATTTTGTTCCACCGTAGTGGACGCTCTATAAGATGTAAGTCATACAGACTAATGTTCTAATATAAAGATCTATAGAACATAAGGAGAGGAACGTGTTATAAAAACACACAATTGGATATTCGAAAATATTGAAGTAACTTAATTTTATAACGGAATTTATTTTAAATATCTATAAATAACTCAAAATATACTAGGTATACAATGTATTATTTTGTTACCTTCTCTCGTTATAGACTCAGGTGGTTTGGATTCTTTCTAGCTGTTTTAATTAACAAATATTCTCCTTCTATGCAATTAGCGAAAATAATGGGATTAATTTTATACATTTGGATAGCTGGTAGAAAATTATAACATACTACGCGTATTATCCAACTTATACACGCCACCAGTCACGTAACAAACTTCGATGTACTCGGATACTATACTTTGGTAGCTGGCAATATCAAATGCTATTTTGCGCCGTAGTAAAAGAAATATAAGTTTTTTAGTATATATAATAATATGCTATTAAAAGTAATACCTTAAACAGATGGATAACACATTTTTCCATCCTGACATCTTACGCTCGCCACCAAATTTCATTACTGTTGTATTCACTAGGTCCTATGGAATTATGTACTTGGCGTATTTATTACCCTCCCCATGCATCTTCTCAAACATTCTGCACCAAGCTCTACGTCGTCCATCTATTTATTGAATTGACTACTTTTTTCAGCGGGCTATGATTTATGTGTTATACCGGAGGACAACTTTCGTTTCTCGTCACGGAACGTCACGCATAACGCGTGTTCGCTCTGTAACCACTAGGGGTGGGACTGTCACGGCTATTTTGATGTCAGTGTGTTTCACAGTTTCGTTCAATGGCTGTCCAGCTGTGCTAGTGTGGATTATTGTCGCTCGTTGTTGAAGTGACAACTTCTGTTGGCGGGCTATTGATATATGTTTAAAGGATTAAAAATATATTTATTAGATCTTTCGTAGCTGACAAAGCCGTTGGGTAATTTAACCCTTGAAGATAATTGGTTTTTATGTTGATTAAATTTTCCTTAATGAAATTGGGCCTTACCTACATTCACTTAAGACATAAATTACGTCATTAGGTGCAAAAACATTTACACCATTAATAGACATTTTTAATAAATAAAATCTATCCACTTTAAATGATAAAAACATAAGAACAACGAGATTTATGACAAAAATATATGTTTTTACAAGATATTCCGCAAGATTTTGTGCCATAATTTTCTATTTCTTATTTGAGTTATCATAAACCCATAGTTTCGTTTTTAGAATATAATGAAAATGAAAATAATGTAGCTATTTAATAAAATTATGATTGCAGTGAAAATGATAACAAAATTTACTGAAACTGATATAATGATTAATAATGTAAATGTATAAATATGTATTGCTAAAATAATAATATAAATAAATAAATAATAAATCAATGATGAGTGTATATGGGAAATGTAAAAAAATATATAATAAAATAATGGAAAATATAAAACGTTATTATGCATAGAATTCAATGCACCATATTATTTTAAAATATAAAAAAAATATTTGTTAACTAGGGAAAACCCTTTACCAAGATATATATATTCTTAGCCAATTATAAAAATTGTTCACTTCTGTCGGGCTTTTTTCCTTCCAATTTTTCATTGCTTTTAATCTTATGGATAACATTTCCAAGGTGCTTTAAGCTAAAGAATGCTAAAATAAGTAAGACATCTCATACACTGATAATTCAATGTGGTCATTACCCATTATAAAAGATCATTTACATACCACGCCGCATTGCAGAGCCAATATTAGCACATCTACTAATTGATGAACCATCGGTTTTGATTACCAATCATTTAAAAGATGAGTCCAGTGCAAATGTTCATTGTTTCATTTATATCATGTGAAGTTAGTTGTTGTTACATGAACTTGAATCAATCTAAAACGTGTTTAATTTATAACCAAGTCATGTTAATTTATATTTTAACGAAGTAAAAATAATTTGAAAATGTTGCCATGTTAAGTTGTACTCAGAATGTAAGAATGCTGGAAGTGGAACCGAGACCTTTGAACTTTATAAGAGCAGCAAAGGCGGTCTAAGCAGTCGGTCCTTACATGATTTATCGTCTGAAGGCCATTCCGCAAGAAGCGTGGATTTTGTCAGAACTGTAAAAAACACACTAGAAAATTTAGAACTCTCATATTACTAAACAGACTTGGCATTTCCTGTGGACTAATATACACAGACCTAACAACGTGTACTGGAATACTGAAACTTGTTTGTCCGTAAGCTAAGGTTTTATGGCGTTATCTATTACGCAATACATTACATTTAATATTCATGTTTATCTTCTTTAATTTTCCAATTTGTAACTGGCCTCACCTAGATTAAATTTGTAATAGGTATAATTTGTGTATGTCATAAAATAAAATAATAGTTGTAGTATTATACTTGTTATTGCTACATATATTAAAATATTCGTTTTAAATTTGTTTTTAAATTTTAGAATTTGGTACGTAGTAATTCTAGGATATCATTCTGCTTAATGGATTGAGAAAATCAAGTATTCAAACAATTGTTTATGATTAAACGATTTTTCAAATTTACTTTTTTAAATGGTTTGAAAAAAAACGAATAAATGTTTTTATATAAACTTTGAAAGATATTTGGTATCATCGCAAGGCGTTTTTAACAGAGTTACAGATCCTTAAAAGAATATCAAAATTGGGCTTTAATAAATTAAATCAGTTCAACGTTTTAAAAGTATTTCAAATCTGTGAATTACTTTGATATGGGGTTCTTTTTCTAACGACATCTGCAAAAAAACCGTAACTGTTACAGTATAAAAGTTATTAAATGTATTAAGTCGTTGTCTGCCTTAGGATCACGTAACGACATTTGATGCATGTCACTCTATGCGATTTGGCTGAGCTTAGCATACACGCTAACATTTGTCTTACGGTAAACATGATGGCAAAGTCTCGAAACAAAACATTTGTAAACAATCTGAGTACAATCTTGCAATTGCTCGGCTTGTTTTCTGACAAAAAAATACATAATCATAAAATGATCTGAGGAGCCTACTTTGATAAAAAGGCAACTAACACGGGTTTTATTACAGTCTTTAAGTTTATAGTAAAAGTTAGATAGTAACTTTTTTTTATATCTGCAATACATTGACGCTAAAGAACCGCATATTTGCTCAAATTTAAAGTTTTATGCATATTTTAATAAAACTATTAATTTTCTTACATTGTGTTCAACAAAAGTTGTAGAAAAGCTTGAAATAAGAAGTGTTGTTACTATTAAGCTTACTTTATGTTTTCACGTTATAATTATAAACTAATTTAAAATAGTATTTAGATTCACTAAACATACTGCTGTCATAATGCTGTGTTTACAAAGACCGGTTGATTAAATTTAACGGACTCGTTCAATTAATAACTTTTATTGCTGTAATGCTACTTTACAGATCAAGAGGAGATCTTAAAAGAAGTAATGGACCAGTGGGGCGTAGGCCAGAGGAACTTTCGATATAATAATAGGTTCCATATACTAACCAGGGCCTTTAAAAATAGTCATGTGAACTGTAAATACAATCGGTCCACTAGTTTTTTACGTGATGAACACTTACAAGCACAGAGAGACAAAAGTACTTTTATATACAGTACTATACATAACGCCAATGAAAATATTTAACTAAATAACATATTTCAACCATTTCAAGTTGAATAGTTACTTGGCAATACGGATTTGTAATAATAATGGTTGGGTACTGAAAATTTACCCGAGGCTTCATGACTCAAGAACTGCATGAGAGTACCGGAGGGCGTCTAACTAGCCGGTTAGCATATGATTTATGAGCTGAAAGCAATTCCGCAAGTAGTGGGGAGTTTGCCAGAACTTTAACGAATACAAAAGGAAACTTCTCAAATTCACACAGCAAACACTGTAAAACAGCAAACTTTGTATTTCGTGTGGACTAGTACACTTTACAAAAATATTTGTAAAAGCTACAGTCCAATGCTATGTGACACATATATAAATGAATTATTGTTATATATTAAAAAAAACAAATACTTAATCCAGTCACTATTCTATGGTAACACTATTGCACGGTAATAATTATTAGTATACGTTTATTTTACATTTCAATTACACATTATTCATCTGATAAGGTTGCAGAGTCGAAGCACTAAACAATATTGAACATTACATTTGAGATAAACCTAATTGTATGTTTTAACACCAGAATCGTTACTTAGGATATAAAATACACGGAAACATTACTAACTGTAGTAAAAAACGTGCACATAAGTAGTGCAGTATTTAAAGCCTAACTATACATTCAGAATATATCTCGTAATTCTTTAATAGATAAATGAATACATATCCACAGCCAGGATAAAACAATTTTGACATAGTCCTATAATTGACCAAATACAACGCTGTTACCAATAGTAAAATATTTATGCCATTCCTTGACTCAAAATATGTAATAAAATATGCTTCTGCTAATTATTATACAACTAATATTAGCAAAACAATCCATAATAGTTTAACAGTTGTTAGGTATGTTAGTAGTTTATATATACCTACCTAATTTCCGAACCTATAACATGTATACAATTTGAATAGTCAATTAGTTTTAAACTTCGCCGTTCTAAAAAAGTATTATTATTAATATTTCAATAGATTTTACCGCACAAAAAAAAAGAAACGGATGAAAGGAATAATAGATTTTTTAACTAAAGAAATGATTAAAATTCATAATGTTTTTAAACATAATTATTGAACTGGTTTTAAGTTGTAAATGTTAATTATTTAGTTTTGCTGCATACCAAAACAAAACCTTGTCTAGTGTTAAGCATTCAAACTAGTCATCCCAATTCCAACATTATGTAATCTTATTTTAAAACAATAAAACAAATATCAGTTAAGTACTTATGTTTTGCACATTATAATTTAGGCTGAAATACTATCGAATTTTGTTCCATAAAATCTACAAAAATGAAAATTATTAACTTTTCTAACCAAATCCACTACCACGGGAACTATTAAAAAATGATTAATAACTATAAAAATATACTGTTTTAATCTAAGGTGAATACAAAATCTTTCAAAATAGGGAATGGTATTTAGATATCGGATATTTATTTTCGTGTCTCTATAAGAACTCTTTAATTTTAATATGAATAAGGCCACAATGTTGGTGTAACATTATTATAACAGCAATATTGTCGATTACAGTTTTAAAACTGTTCGATTTGTACATTAATCGCATTAAGTGAGTAATATAATAGGTTTAATATAGCCTACCTTAAATTGAAAATTAAATGTCCCCCTGTTCAAAAAAATTATTGTCCCTTCCATAAAATAAAATTCGTTATGAAAAGCATCGTCTAGTCTTATAAAAAACAAAACCCTGTTCACAGTCCATCACTTCAATTTCAAGGTTATTTCACGCTCCGTTCACTCTTGTACTCCCTGCTTCTTCCTCTTGTAAAAACACAATATTATAAAATATGTTTAGTCTACTGTGAACTTGTGTTTTACGACAATAAAAATTGGCATTTAGATAAATAGTATGTTATAGATCATTGAAATAATTACCAGTTGTATCTTTTGTCTCATTGTACAATATCGTCGCTATTATTTTTAGTATTTAAAATTTAATATTATATTCTATCTTCAAGAGATTGTTTACAGTGATTGGCTTTTGGATATATACACCTAAGTACACTACAAGTGTATGATTTTTATTCCGTTACTAAATATATTTTACCTCGTTGTATAATTTAGATTTACATTGAAGTCAATTACAACGACCACAAATTAACATATTTTCTTGATTGTGGGAAGGAGGCAAACCCTCAAATATCGTCAGAAATACAATTAACTAACACCAGAAGTAGCCACGGGTAATAGCTAGTACATAATATACATATGTAATAATTATAATTAACATAGTGTAATTATTATATAATTAATTGTTTAGTTAAATATTAAGAATATTTTTAATTAAAAATCTAAATATAGTGGTGCGACAATGTATGTAAGTTATGATTTTACGTACCCATGCAAATGCAAATTAGATTAAACTTTCAACTTACAGTTATTGTAAATTTAATAACACCAAAAACTGTACCTAGTAAAACTAGGAAGGTGCGGAAACCACGGAGAGTGAGCGTGTAATGTTTGAACCGGCAACTCCACCTCTTCACCCCTCACAACATCAATAATTACTTGGACTAACAGCTTCAGGTGTGGTCAGAGATAACAGCTGGGCCAGCAGTTTACTCTATCTCTTGTGACTGTAATTATACAAACATTTACACTTATTGCATGCGTAACTATCTAACCTACACCACAAACTTTGACGATTGGAACGTTTCAGACACTTAGTTACTTTGATTTATTTGTTTATCACAATATAAAAATCCAAAACGTGGTGAAATTATTGAAATACCAAAAACAATTTACGTTAGAGACAATATACGAGTATAACATCCATACTGAGGTTGGTGTTGCTTCGCTGTGATTTTTTCTAAACTAATTACAATAAATACGAGAACATATATCCGAAAGCCTCCTAATATAGTAAATTTAAACTATCAATTTCAATGTCAATTGATTTCAACCTCAAAACCAAAATTTTTGAATATAGTAATTATTTAAGATTACATGAACGAAAACATGTTTTCCCTATTATAATTCGTAGATGAGTTAACTATCGATTTCGGCTAGTAGGAGTATTCTAAATATTGAAATATATTTGACCATTTGAAATATTCTCATGGTTAACTTGTGTCACGGCACTAGCCATTTGAGCAATTAATGACAATTAGTATAATTTATTAGGTTTTTTTTTCTTAAATTTGGTTATCACTTTCACTTTTAGACAACTGACAGCTGACTATTGTGGATTCAGATGTCTTTTTGTTTATTCTGCTGAAAACGTGTAATTTGCTGTGTGCCTGTACATAAAACTTTTAGTGATCTGAGTATAGTTTGTGTTCAGTGTAATTTTGTATAGTTTTGGGAACCAAAATTGTGAATCAGGAAAGAGTCAGTCTACCCAGACCCAATGTATCTCCCTAGTGGGCCAAATCCGCAAAGCTCGTCTAAAATAAAGCTTGCTGCTTAGTCACAGGTGGTGACAGATCTTTTACACTACTAATCGTTGACTCAAAGACCCTTTCTGAGAAAATAACAAATAAGACAGGATCATTTAGTCTACAGATCGTTGAGACAACGACCCTATTTTGATATTTAAGATTGTCTACATAGGTTCGTTGTGACAATGATCAAGTAAAATGAATGAAAAGGGTCAATTACTCAACTGGGTTCGTAGCAACAACGCCAATTTTTGCCTGTTTAGTTGAATATTTCGAAAAATAGGTCGTTGAGACAAAGACCTACTTTTAGCTATTTAGAGGTTCTATTAGTCAACTACGGTCCCTATGTCAACTGAGTGCAGCCAGGCTATGTGGCGATATTGCCGCGCAGTAGACGTACGGCGCTCGGTGTAGCGCTCGTGTTGGTGTAGCGTACACTATTCTCTTGCCAGTATAAATTTACCAAAATAATAATTTGTTTTGTATTACTTTAAAACTATATTAATACAAACCCATTTTAACGGAGACAGATGTACTTTATAAGCAGTTATGCTAAACTTTACTAACTAAGAAAAATACTGCCCTCCTAAGGAAAAGTACCGTATCTGAAAAATTTCACTTTTTGAGATTTATATTGATTTCCATGTTATGGACCAAGAGGAATTCATTGCAAATAAAAATGCCGTATCTGCAGTCGTTTCAGAGTTATTTAATATTCAATTGCAGTATCTACCGTCAGAGGCCTTCTAAAACTAAGCAAGAGTGCCGTAAGTACACAATGCTAAGGAAGAATGCGGTATCTACGGCGTAGTTGCTGCACTCTTGCTTAGTATACAGTAGATACGGCAGTTATGTTTAGCATGGTTCACTCAGCTGTTGCAGATACTGTTTACTCTGACTGTTTTGTTGCATCATTTAGTCTAGCAATATTTCACTGAGTAATTTTTTGTGATAGTGTTGTCAACGAACCAATTGTATTACAGTTGAAGACTGCGAAAATGACCAGACCATAAACAATGAAATATCAGTTGAGTTGATAGAACTTGAAAAAAATGATTGTGCCTAGCAATAATGTAACTGTTTTGGCTGTTAACGACATCTCTCATGACAATGGATTAGATTTCATGGAAAATACTTTAATTGAAATTGAGGAAAATCTTGATGGACCAATTGAGCCTATAATAATAGCTAACAATGAAATAGTTATAATTGAACTACCAGAGCTTGAAAACACTTCTCCAAGCAATACATGGAATATTTTTAATGGAATTGTACATAACAATAACAGTATATTAGATTTTCCAAATAATTATGATATGCTTGATGATCCACCTCAAGAAACTACTGTTACAACATCAGTATCATCAAATATTAGTATTTCCAGTGAAGATGAGGGGCGTGCAACATTTGGTATTGCCACCATGCCAAGATTGTAAAAAGGGCTGCGTCAAAGAAATTGATGAAAATCAATGGCAAAAAATAAATTCCCAATTTTAGAATAGTTCATGGACAGAGAGGAACACCTTTATATTGAACTCATGTGTCCGTGCTGATGTGAAAAGGCGGACAACCAAAAATGTTGAGAACTTAAGACAATGTTTGTTCAAATATTTTTAAAAAAATGCTGGTGACTAGTCTTAGACCCACGATACATGTTTCGATGTAAATCTTAAATCTACAAATAAGGAAATGTTATTATAAATTGACTTTACATTAATACATTTTGTGTTCTGGAGCAAAATGAGAACCTAATTATTAGAACCTATTAATACTTATTAAATTAATTTTATCTGTTAAGATTCTTCTTAAGGTTTTTACTTGTTAAAGGCCATGGAAGTTTGAAATAAATGTTATTGTTCTCCAAAAAATTAAAAGTAGTTATATTAAAATAAACACGCTAAGGGGAGTTTACAGTTATAAACATCAAACCTGAACAGCAGATACTGCAATCTACATTAGCAGAAAGATAGGCAGTTGCAGCCATATGAATGTGACTATACTAAGCAAAAGTGCAGTAAGTGATTTTTTTACCATTCAAAATCAAAATTCATAACTTTTAACCATTTTAAATGAATTTTATTGTCATTTTAGTTCTAAAAAGTATAAAACAATCATTCTTTAGGATTTAAATTGAAAGGGCACTTTAAAAAACTTTAAGGCCCAATATCTCAGTTTGAGGATTTTGCAGATACGGCAGTCTTGCTTAGCAGGGCAGAATAGAGATATAATACAAATCAATTTGAAAAATGGAAATTGTATAGATAAGCAGTAATTATAAATATTGAGAGTACAGATCTAATTATTAATAGTAATTAAAAATTAGATTACAAGTACGTAATTTTGAAAGTAATAATCAATTATTCTCCTTAAATAAATGAATTATTAAAACGTATATTTGCATAATACACATGCACTGACTGTTTGAGCTTTCGGACAGGCTTCAACGTGCTCAAAACTATTGTATCAGATTTATTTTCAATCTCAGACGTTATGAGCATGTGACTCCATTTTTCAAACAGCTATCGCTTCTGAAACTTCAACAACTTCGCCAACTTCACATTCTTTCAACTCTACATTCAGTTATCAAAAACAAGTCACCTGTTTACCTGTCCGAACATTTCAAATTTATTTCTGATATAAGTGAGCGCCCTACGAGAAGGGGATCCACCTTACTGTCAATTCCTGTTCATCGATCGAACTTCTTCAGTAAGTCGTTTCACTGTTCAGGCATGTCGCCTCTGGAACTCTCTTCCTGATGATATACGTACTATAGAGGGCCGAGCTCGTTTTGGGGCAAAGGTCAAGGACTTGTTGCTGGCCGGTCTGTAGGGGTGACGGGTGGCGGTGCTCGTGGCGTGCTTGTGGTCGGGCTGTGTGTTTGAGAGAATGAATGTAGTAATAACGAGAAATTCTTTAAAAAGTAATCTGTTAATTTAAGTTTTAATTTAACTTTGTTTGAATTTTTCTACATATATTAAGCTGATAAATTTTTATTTTTAATTATTAAATAGTATGTATATATTTTGGTTAATTTTTAAGCATTTATTTTAATTTAAAATTTGTTATTAGTTAAGATCATTCACTGTACATATATCTGTATATTATGTGAGGTTGAGTGGTAGAGAGGGCTAAATAGCCCTAACTCCGCCTCTTAAATAAAGGCATATTTCATTTCATTTCATAACTTAAAATTTAAATTTTTACGAATTATTTTGAGACTCTACATAAATTTTAAATTCATGCCATGTAATTATATCATATTGATAAATTTGTTTATTCGTAATATTTAAATTAATGTATAAAATTTCAATGTTATTTACGGCTAAACTTTCATTTTATTGTCGTTACCTCGTCATGTAATTTGAATACGTTGTTAACTCTATCTATATCTCTTAATTTATAAATAGTTAACTTTGTGGATTAATTAAAATTGAAACTTCAAGTTTAATAAATACTCTTAATAACTACACTGAATATTGATATATAATTTTTCATACACATTTATGCTGATTAATAATGTCTGAGGTGGATATAAGGTCATGGAAAGTTTCGTTAAGAGGATCAACTTTAAGATTAAATATTAATATCTAACCGTATCTAGTAGTCTAAAGAGAATCTTAACTGTAAGCATAGGTTAAGAGGCTACCACCGTTTAAAAATTCTTCATTATAGAAAATGAATTACATGTGGAGAATTACATTTTGGCTACGCCCACAAAACGTGTCGTCAATAAATATTTTTCAAAGAGTTCCATAATAATGTTTACTACACGCAGACCGTCTAAAAAAGCACATGCAGATCACATCCTTCAGAATGTTGGGTTGTTGTTTCGAGAGTTTTTCTGTATCAGTTTAGAACCAATTAAGCACCACCACGACAAGGTCGAGTTTTACACCGAAGGTTTTTTGTTCCTGCACTTTTCTTCATAGATACAGGATAAATGTACCAATCACCATTTGAAAACAACTTCCCGCCTTTAACGCCTAAATACTCAATAACTTTTTCCTCCATTTTAACAATACACTCATAGACTGACATACCCCTTACAGAATCTAGAGCTAGACTGTCCCTGAGATTACAATCGCAGTCACTAATGACTTACAACTTATGGAACGTTTTCCACGGTCGAGACATTTATTCAGAGCAACTTTACTGGATGAGCGTTAGCCAAGCTTATAACTCAAAAGACAGTAATTTTTTACTCAAAAACGAAATTACCTAAATTTTTCATAAACATAAAGTATTTCGCACCCAATTTCAAGTTCAATGGTGCCTGTAAATAAAGAGGATTTTGCGTGAGCTTAGTAAAGCCTATCACTCAAATAAGATTATTATGAGAATGACTTAGTCTATAAACTTGAAATTTTGTTTTATATTTAGTTTTCACATTGAGTAGATACGTTTCGTTTACTTTTGGGTTTTGGTGAGCGTTCTTGAGCCTTATTACTCAAGAGACTATATCAGGGAAATAGATCTACAAATTTAGCTTTAGTCTTAGTTATAATAAGTTCAATCCTAACCAGTATTGAGTTTATATATCGTGTATTTCCCTTCATAAGAAACCTTTTTTCTTAGTTACATCACTACGCGATATTTAGTGAGACATAATGTAACCTCATATGTATTTTACGTAGCTAATTATCTCTGCTAACGTCACATTTATGAGTCTAAAATACCATACGGGATAGATAAAACTGTTTATATGAGTTTCTAAATGGTTGAATAATATGACAATCTGAAATAGAACCATTAGATTTATAAACCCATCAAATGATATAGTTAACAGTAATAAAAAGAAAATACCAATCCCTACAAGAATACATGTCTCGTTGCACAGTTACATAATCAACAAACCTCATACAGGGATGGGCGTTTCACTGCAGTTTTAAATCTAATTATGAATATCAGTCATTATAATTGAGAGAAATCATGTCCTCTAGATTATTTTCCATTATATTGAATTAGAAACTTATTGGTATTTAAGCGAGGAACTATTTAAACTTTTTTAAGAATGCATTCTTAAGAATGCAGGTTTTAAACAACAGATTATTGTGAAATATTGTTTATTTAATAAAAATAACTATATTTTATATTAATAAACTATATTTTATTTTTTATTTTATTAAATATAAAAAAAAAGTTTTATTTTAATAAAAAATAAAAAATATTTCTTTTTATTTCAATATAAAAAATATTTTAATTGTGGAGTTGCCTCAAGATGAAACCTTTGGTTTCAAATAACCCGCAAAAAAAAGTATTTGGTAATGTAGTGTTTTCATTAACAAAATTAGTAATATTTAATCATTTCATAAATTAGGAAGGGCAAGCAAATAAAAAAATTATAATAAAACACAAGTCCGGATTTGTTTGTTTGAATATTTTCCTTATAATGTACTACTTAATCTTGCATTAAATTTCGGATTTAAATTAAAGTTTTCCACAAACTTATTCAATATTTAACTTCCAATCAATTAATGTAGGACTTTACATCAGTAGCACCTAAAGCTGGAACCTACTGTATTTTAATAATATATATAATATATTGATGTTCATTTTAACCTATGCTTAGTTACTTCTGTAACTATGAAAACAAATTTTTTGTATAATATCAGATCTCCGACTCACCGATTTTTAAACAGAAGCGTCAAATAGTTGCGGAGAGTAAGATGGATTCCAACGACTATAAATATATATGAAGAATGTTTCCTACGCCGAATTTCCACCTCATCCAGTTATAGCCCGGGAATACCTGTATGTATAAACGTTGGAAATAACACGTTCACAGTTCACATTAATTCATCATAATCTTCGCTTTTTTTCAAGTATTTATTCACTTATTTAAAGTGCTCCAAAATTATTACTAATTCAATGCACATTTAAGTAAACATTTAACAAAATCATAGATTTAAAAAGATGGTGGTTCTAAATATTTTGTACGCTTAATTGAAGAACTCTTATGAAACAATAATGAGACTTAAATAGCAGAAAAATTCTCTGTTTGTTTATTATTAGCGATATTCATGATCAACTAAATAATAAACCTGCATATATTAAAGTTTATAAAGTTCTAAAATCATATAGATATTCCTAACTGGAAATGTTACCTCAGTATTTTTCAGGGATAATTAAATAGAAGAGAAGTTTAAGATAAAAGTTGTTTGGTAAAGTTTCTTCACGTCCAGACTTCTTCGGATCTTATGATATAGTCAGTATCATAAATCTCTATACAACAGTTTCAGCTCAAATTAGCAGGCAGGGTGAAGTAAAACCGTATTTTTACAGTGAGCTTTTCCTATTTTTCCTTAGGTAGCAGAGTTAAAATTACTATAATTGTAACGTGTCTATAGTAAGGTTAATTTCTATAAACAAATCACAACTATTTTTGTATTAGTATAAGAGCGATCAATGGTATTCTAAACTAATAACCCTTTATTTTTTTAAAATGCACAACTTCCAATGGAATTCAACAATCAAACTCAGTATAAATTAATAGTGATTTTAATAAAAATTTTAAATCAATAATACAGCAACACCAAGCTATCTTTTTTACTTTGAATTTTATTCTCGATTATTTCATATTTTTAACCCATCAATAGTTCACAAGTCCAGTCTTAAAATTAACAATCAATCAATCATTCAATAATTGTGTCCTTAAAGTTCTCAGTGCTAATGTTTTCAACACAAACTCAAAATAAAAATCTTCATTAAACTTCAAAATAAAATAATCTTCTTCTAATATAAATTAAACTTCTTCTAAAATTAAAAATCAAACAACTTAAGATAATATTAATATTTAATATATGAAACAAAGACAATGTCCAACCAGTTAAACTCAAAATTGTATCAATTTAAAACTACTTATTTTCTCTAAATTTCCAATTTAAAAATTATTGAATTATCCAGAATTATCCGCTTGGCTTTGAAGATTAAATTTAGGAACTTGTTAAAATATCTATAGAATCTCAGAACATTAAATGAATTTTCTTTTTTAGTAGACTATTCCTGATTAAACCAAATTGAAACAGGAAAATATCATCAAGTAATTTTCTATTTCAATATTAAATTCCTAACTTTTCACAGTACCTCACACATCTGCCTGAAGACTTCACCAAGTAACCAAAATGACTATTATAGATTAATTAATTTAAACTTGAGGACTTTAAATTTTGAAAAGAAATTTTAATCTTAAACTCAACCTTCTTCCCAAAAAATCAATACGGCAAGAAGTAGGCTATCACTTCTACACGTACTTCTCTCTCTGAGCACACAGCAAAGAATCCCCTGAAAAACGTGGTTGAAGCCACCGGAAGGATCTAGAAGTCCCTCCCACCATCTAATCAACCTAACATTGGCCAATCAAATTTGAGCAAACACAATGTCTGAATTGGATGGTAACCTATCCAACCCAGACCTGTAACCTATGCTCAGTACCTAGATACAAAAGGAATCTTCTAGCATTCCTCGAACCCGAATTACAAGAAATTCAGCACTGATCAAAGGATAACAATTCTTACAATTCAATCATTATATAAGTTTACAATTCTCTTAATTAAAAATATAAAGATTCCTATAAATAATTAAATAATATAGGAGGCTTCCTATATCCTCCCTACCTTCAATGCTAGAAGCAAGGCTTTCTAGTAGTAATAAGGGACAAACTACTAACATCAATTAGCAAGGGACTTTAGACCTCACCTACTTTTTAACAGATAATTAAATAAAAAAACTTTATACAATATTCACCTTACAAGTTCAACCTTAAATATCCATTAAACAAAGTAAATCAAAGAATAATTATTTCCTACAATATGTTTCCCTACAATTAGCTACAATGTGTTTACCTATGCAAATTAGTACATCATCAATTAAGGTTACAGTTTAAAACACTAAGTTACTTCTCTAAACATTCTTCAATTGAAAACCATAATTTATTCTGTTAATTTAATTACACTACATAAAAATAATCAATATTTTAGAATGACTATAATCTTAACACCTAACAGATTCAGCTATATATAAATCAAATATTTACTTTTAATCTTTGGTTAAGTCCAAGACAGAAGAACATATGTTTACAAACAAAAGTTTTTAAAACGTAAATAAACAAGAGTGATTAATGAATCTCAACTATCTATACTATGTTCTTAATATCAATCAGAGTACTGAATTATTATTAGTTGTCACAAATCTTTAAATTCTAAAATCCTAATTCTCAAAGTTTGTTTCGTACATTAAAAGTACATAAAGTATAATAACATATTTTGAATTTATTATCATTAAGTCAAAAGTTTTTAAAAGAATCCATAGAACTAATTTTTTAATTATAAAAAGTTTACTTTAACAATCAATAAACATTAGTTAGTACATAAACAATTGATTAATTTTAAAAGGAATTTAAGCAAATACAATGATTCAATATACAAATGTTGCAAATACAAAGATGTTTTTATATTTATTATCATTAAATCAAAATTTTAAAAGTTCTTTGAAAGTAATTATTTAATTATTACAACTTTAGTTTAACAATCAATAAAATATTATTCAGTATATAAACAATTGATTAATTTTGAAATGAATTTAAGGCAAATACAAAGATCCATGTTTTTACATAATTTATTTATTTAAAAGTAAAGTAAGTATTCTAAGACTAACTGTTTGATGAATTCAGAAGTGGAAAGTCTGTAGATAACGGTCCTGGTTTATTGATCCCAAGAGCAGCTAACAATCTTATCTTGGTCCTTTGTTTTGCGATGCCCACTGATAATCGACAGTCGCTTCCGAGACAGGTATACAGCTCCTGGCCAGCTCGCTTCTCCTCCACCTCGTACACACCACCAATGACTTCGTTCCCTGGTATTGGTGTTGTCTCGTTCCTCAGCCAAGATGTAACATTCATTTAGAACCCTTTAAAAGTATATCTGTAAAGGTTAAATTATCAAATTGTCCCTTTTTATTTACTCAGTACAATTCTTTGTATACCCCCAAAACGTTTTAAGTTATTTCAAAGTAAAATTCATTTCATCAGTGAACAACTTCATCAATCCACAGCACAAATTTTTACCATAAGGAGCTTTCTACAAGATCATCTCTTCTCATCTTTAACTGTGCAGTGCAGTGCTGTTAAAATTATGTCCCTTTCTTTATAAATTTTGGTAATTATTGTGGTGCAAATTAATACAAGTTAAATTCTTTTTATTTTAATTTTACTCAGTGCTAGTTACTTGTTTAGTTATTATGGATAACCAATCCAGGTAACAATTATATATATATATATATACAGTATATATATATATATATATATATATATATATATACAGTATATATATATTATATATATATATATATATATATATATATAAGCTGTATCCTTTTTCACTAATTATTTTAATCTTAATTTAGTGCTTATTAATGAGGTAATATCATGTTGTATTTTCTCACTTTAACTGTGTAAACATTTACTCAGGGTTGTTGGAACATTTCATGTTATAGACCACAACCTGGGATTTTCACAACAAAATACAGATTATTTTTCCATCCAAATTTGTTATTACAACAGGAACAGTAGGATTTCACATTCACCAATATATATATAGTGTGGCTGTATGCGTGAAATAAACACATGTCTCATTGTACTTTCACTCATATGGCAACATGTATGTAGATTTCATAAAACATTAGTAATATATATAACTAATTGGTTTGTTTATCAAAATCTCACATTATCACATATTCATTAATAGTAAAAGTTTCATGTATTAAACACTCACAGCCCATGGCCTACCCCTAAAATTTACACCTTACACTTTCTACACCTATATTCATTTTACCATCATTGTTTTACCAGCTTCATGTTCATTAGTTTCTTGCTTTGCATCTGCAGATCTCTCAAAAATATAAAGATTCCTATAAATAATTAAATAATATAGGAAGCATCCTATAATAATACAGACAGATATTCCATTACATTAGGGTGATAGTTAACTTATTTAAATTTTTTTAGTTTCGTTATGAATAATAATTTAGTATTTTCTTTTACATTATAATGTATGTTCATAAAATATTAAATTAGCACACAACCGGTTATAACTTATGTGTTATGTTTACACTATTACAACGTATGTCTTTTATGAAATGATAATTAATTATAGATCAAAATTGTACATATTATTAACATTTTTATTATTTAATAATAATACTGCATATTTAAAACTGAGAGATACCAATATACTTGTAGATAATATTTATTATGCCGTAAATAGTGTTTAAAATATAAATTCAGTTAATATAAAAGACAAAATTTTCAATACATCCCCCCACCCCCCCCCCCCCCCATTTGATTATATATCTATAACGACTTGGATTGTTGGTCTTAATATTCCACAGTATTAATATATAAATCATCAATAATACATCCAAGACGATATAAAATATTTTTTGATTAGTAAAGATCCTAGTGAATATTATGTACAATGTATTACTAAAATTGTTAACTATTAAATATTATCTGGTTTGTCTAAAATAAAAATCACAGTTCTAAATGAAAAAATGGATTTATTTTTAACTGGCAAATTAATAAGTTCAACGTTTCAGAATTTTTATCACTCTATTTTCCACAAAGAATTGACAAAACTTTTAGTAAATTTAAAAATTCCTTTGGCAAGAAATAAAAATATTATTCAAATTATCAAACTAAAAATCAGAGCTCTCTTCTAAAATAAAATAATAAAGTTTTAAAATAAAATGAAATACCACTTAGAAATAATTAAAATAAAAATTTTCACTTCTAAGTTCACTCAAAATACAAAATAAAATTTCAACTTCTCTTTACACTATTTGAACCTTAACTTTCAAGTCTCTGCAATTCAGATTACAACTCTCTCTCTAACAATTATAAAGTTCAATTAATTTTCAATTAATAATTCACAATAAACAGTTCCAGTTAAATATTAATAAATTACTACTTTTTCAAATCTCAATTAAAGTTATTAACAAAGTTCAATTTTAATCCACTTCTCTTGCAAGCATGAACCAAATGTAACTTGTATGATTCTATTATGCGCTATTGTTCTTCGAGAATAAGTTATTCAGATTGTTCTGTAGTTTCTATGAATTTAATTTTTCCTCAAAATCACTCGCGGAAAAAAATTTTAGAAATACGGCGCAATGCAATTAACTTTACTCACGAAAATAACCAAAAGAAGGGCGAAAATTATGAGCGGGCGCTTAAATACTTCCCTTTCCAAGACTTCCGTGGAGCTCTCTCATTGGTCCAGCTGTATCAAACCAGGAGAACAATACTCACAATAAGACAAGTTCTAATCAATTCAAGGCAGTGTAAGCCCTCCGATATTAGCCAGAGAGGCTCATGGTTAATAAAAGGGATAGCGTTTTGCTGCCACCACCCTAGCTCGTAGGGAAATTTAGAATAGTGGTTGAGAAGGGTCTTGAAATAATTACTCACGTTTCTCCTTTGTTTGAGTCCAATCTATATTCAAAATGCACTAAAAACACTCGTAGGCGCACCCAAACTACTATATGTGTACCGGTGTGTTCGCATCTCACTCCTCCAAAATAGACTTACTTCACACACTCTACATTGCCAATCCCTCCGCCTACCTCCGAGCCCTCAACTCGACTGCCGACCCGTGCTGACGAGTGCTGACCCTTGCATTTCCTCAGCACGGCCAGTCACCTCACATCACGCGGTTAAAGGGACTTGGGTTAGTCCAGTTAATTTACACACTGTGTAATTACTAAAATACCATCTAAAAATTACTATATTAAAATAGTAGTGTGCGTGCGCGCTACATCACTCTCCCTTTCAGGAAAGATGGATCATACAGAATTTTCATGGTGATACATCTTAGATTCTCAGAATATAACAAACATTTACAATACTTCAAAAAAAAATGTATAGGATAACATTTTACATTACATCATTTTTTCACAACTTAAAAGGACAAAATAGTATTTTAGGCTGCGTAAGTTCTTATAATCTACAATTTAATTCTACTTGACATTGACAATCACTTAAGATATATGTCCTCCTAACTACATTACATTTCTTGAGCTTGGCAAGTCCCCACATATTTATAACAAATATAGTCTTTGCAACACTGACCTGACTGGTTCAGCACTACAATGAATTTCACAATACCGTACTTCAAGGCGGGCTTGGTGTATTGAATTGAACAAAGGAAGACTCCTGAATAATTTCTGCGAGCGGAGTTCCATGTTCTACTCGAATGGTTGGGGCTTGCCGCTCAGCAACTGAGGACATCCTCGCACAGGTTGGCATTTTCCTGTGACAAAACAAAACTACGCAAAGTACACTATTCAAAATGAACAAAATAAACATTGAAACTATGATAATGTAGAAATAGTTCAGTGGGGTTTCTATACTTTCTTTGATACTAGGGTACAAAACATGTGTATCATTTAAAAGCTTGTTAAGGTCTAGTTCTATGTGATTATCTTTAAGATTGTCCTTGACTTTTTGCATTGTTTCAAATAACAAGCTACTGTTTTTAAAGATTAGATTTTCTTCGTGAGATAGCAACAGATTAATCTTTGGGATGTGCAAATGGTTAATGTCAAATTTATATTTTATATTTCCTTGAGTCCTCGAGAATAACTTATTATATTTACCAAAGATAGCGCAACTTGAAGCCTGTTTTAATATTCCAGACTTGTTTAAAGTTAATTCTAAATAACCTAGATGTGGTGAAGAGATAACTGAGTTTTCTCCATCAGAACTCCTCATACAGTTAAGTATGACTTTATATGGTTCCTTTAGGCTATAGATCCAATCATTGCCGTTTTGGATCCATACAGGTGAAGTTACATTTATGGTTAAGGTTCGTGAACATTTTTCTGTGACTAGGTTAGATCCCATGAATAGAGCGAATATACAATCATTAACGCTATGATGCAATACATTTATAGAGTTAGGACACAAATAAAAATGACTTAGTCTACACTGACTTAGTGTGTTAAAATCGATAGGTGCATAATACTGTCTCTCTTTGGAGATCAACAAATAATCAACTTGTACATTCCATTTTAACCAATGTTGAAGGTTTGTTTGGTACAATGGAATAACTTCTACTTTATAAAGTTCAAGACGTCTGTCTTGCGAACTTAAAGGTACAGTTACGATCAATCTAATTCCTGTCTTGGTGGCTAAAGCATGAGCAGTGCAAAAGGTGTAATACATAAATACGTCCTCTTCATTAACTGGTATAATTAGTTTCAAATGACGAGGTATGACTTTTCCTATGTCAAGCAATATGTTTACAAACTCATGGGGTGGTAGTAATTTGCTGCTTATTCTACCTGTGTTTACTAATTCTAAAGCTTGCCTAAACTCAACAATTCTTAACTTTGCTTCATCTATGGTTTGACCTAAATGACGTGCTAGACTGACAGATTTTAAATGTTTTGTTAATGAACGATGTAGCATAATGTTTTCTTGTTCGAATCCTTGGAGTGAAGTGATTAACATGCTATTTGAATGAGTAAGTTTAGTCATTATCTCTGATATGGCTTTAGTATTTGTTACCATCTTTTCATTCATGTCTTTCATTAAGGTGATTTGGTTTTCTCTAGAACTCAACAGTGATCCGCTAATCTTTTTTATCTCTTCAACTTTACTATTAACTTGTTCCATATTTCGCTAGTGGGCACACCAAACAACCATTTCAATGCATATCCTCCTGCATCAACTAGTCCTCGCTTGGAGCGTTCTGTAGGTAGAAGTCTAAATAGGTCACTTACATCGGATTCATACTGGTCTATCCCGGTCTTAATTCTACTATATTCGAAAGCAAAGTCCTCATCCCACACATTTACACTAGTGTTCGTATAATAAACTAAGTCTGTGCACAATGTCTTAAGTGACTCAAGTTCGTCTCTTATTTCTATCATATTAAAATCTAATACAATCTTCCATTCATCCTCGGAAATAATTGTGTCATGAAGTTTCTTGAAAACGATTCCCTGTGTCATTTCATTCTCTGCCATTCCTGTCTCGACAAAGAGTACAAGTATTCCTGAAATCATCATTTAGATCCTAATAATTGTTTACTTCATGAATATCCTGACTTATTCGAATTTATTTTATTACGTACAGCTTGATCTTATGTTTCTTATCTTAACCTGCGTAGATATAACTTCTTTCCTTATAGTGTACTCAATCACACATTTGAATTGTTTGGATCCTTTAATTTGGCTTTTATTCACACACCTTGCATACCCATTCATCAACATTCGTTTCACAGTCATACAACATTCATACTCACGCATACAACCCATTCAATTCGGAGTAACTATTGCAATTCTACTTTGTACGTGGTACTCTAAAACATCTTTTACTTACACATCAGACAAGAAGCATAACATACTAACGAGGAATATTTTAGTGTATCATATAACATCCTCAAATAACAAACAATACATAATTATTCAATACATTGCGTTTACTTTTAACTACTAAATAAACGATGCAATACACGTTCACTGTCATAACAATATGTATATACATTCCTATTATTTAATAAACTTCATAGTCTTTGAATCTACACGGTTTTCTTCTATCTCTTATGGATCTAAAAGGGCCTGGTCGCTCTTCTGCGGTTCCTGGGCTTGGTTCTCTCCTGTCTTGTTCTTCATTTTGTCCGGCTACTCTATTGAATGCCTCTTCATGGTCTTCGGTCTCTTCAATGATTTCTTCCTGTTCTTCTTCTTCTGCTACCTGAGCAGCTTTTGGATCATTTTGGCTACTTCCTTGTTCTTGCAACTTAAACTCGGTGACAGGT
This sequence comes from Homalodisca vitripennis, assembly GCF_021130785.1. Classification (NCBI taxonomy): domain Eukaryota; kingdom Metazoa; phylum Arthropoda; class Insecta; order Hemiptera; family Cicadellidae; genus Homalodisca; species Homalodisca vitripennis. The sequence goes on from NW_025776163.1 coordinate 77,363, forward strand.
TTTACTCGATTCACATGTACAGTTACATTCTTCCTTGAATGTCTTAGAACTGGGCTTGTTCGGCGTACACAAATCCTTTAACAAATTATACGTTTTAACACCTATGACTGTTAACAAGGTACTCACTTTCTTTTCCAGCTTTAATGTCATTGCAATCTTGAAAAGTTCGAACCTTTCGACATAAGATGACCAAGATTCCTCCGCACTGTCATAGGGTCCCAACGAGCCTATTATTCCGGTCGCCATGTTGAAACTCAGGATCTTCGTTAAATAAACTGTCTATGAAAAAGAGGCGCGATTTCACTAACACAATCCGACATTAATGTTTGCACTGAAATTGATGCGAATCAATTGTTTTGTGTACCTTCCTACACCGCACTTGTGTACCTTACTACACTGAAGCGTCCGTGCACCTGTTCTACACCGACATCTTTGCACTCCCGAATGATCAATGTCTTCTTGCTGCGCGTTTCTTTAAACTGCCTCGTCGCCAGTTTGTAATGTCGTGATTCGACATTACGGTGGTAGTCGGAACATAGCCTAGAGGTAACCGGGCTGGTAAATTAAACACATGTTTGTAAGTTAACGCACTGGCCGAACCGACCGCATCTTTTCATGGTCTGGGGAGGACTGGGGCGATACAAAGGTAGCAGGGGCTGAGGGCGTGGGATTGGACACGAGCATCAGGTGAGAGGTGGTATGATGCCAGCCGACCAACCAGAGCCATTTATTAGAATCAGCTCACCCTCTACGTCATACAACTTGCAAAAAACATATTGCCACACGTGAAACAACATAAAACTAAATTATTGTACTGACATACAGGGGTACCAACTGTCCTTGTTACACCACATAATATTATTTATTTAATTAAATATACTATACCATGTATAACACAAATCCACAGGAGTTTGAACAAGAGCTCATTGCCCACGTAATATTTTCACAAACCAGCCTGCAGAACACTCTATAGCTTCTGTGGTTTGTTTTCCTTTCGTTCCCCACATTGGACGAAATAACTCCTAGATACTGTACTTGACTACATTAAAATTCATTTTTATATAGTATACTTCTTTCAGAATAGATTAATATAACTTTAAAATCGATTTCTGTTAAAGCTGAGTTGATCTTAAAACCTTTATTGTGACACTAGTTTTCTACATAAAGGACATTTTCGTTGATATACTTAAAATCACCTCTATTTATTTTTATTGGACAATAAACATTAGGATCATCGGTATAACACTGTAATGTTATAACTTTTTCCTGTGTTTTAGTCAAGAGATCACCCACCACCTAAAGAAGAACTGTACCCTCCTTGAGGAAAACCTTTCAGGGCCATAATTGTCGCGCGTTTCCTCTCGGGGTTTTGCCCTAACTTAACGACTGTTTATGCAGAGTACAATACACTTCATATTATTTGGAGGAAAAACTTTCCTCTTCATCTCTGCCTTAATGTAACATTATTGTACCCTATCAAAAGCTCCATGAATACCCATAAAAAGCTTACAAAAAGAGTTCCTCTACTTCATCTACAATGTAGAGCAGTAATAAGCATGTTTGCTTTATACATAGGCATGTTGTAACTGAATATACACACAATGTTTCAGATTTTTATGTGCCTTTTTATTTATAATTGCTATAAGAATACAACGAAGGTATTCAACGAAGAATACCAAGAATTTCGTCCACGTGTTTTTTATTGTAGACAATTACGTAGCTATTTATGCAGAGTGTATTTTACAGAATGTATAAAATTAAATATTTTATACGATTATGTAACTACCAAATTTAGGGATAGCTTATTGAAAAATATTATTTCATTATAAAAATTATTCATTAATAGCCTCTCTTTCTCAGGAGAAAATTTGTTAAGCCCACAAACACAAATGGTATTTGCAACATATAATAGGTATTTTTTAAGTTAGACCAAACAAGTAATTATTAAAATCTTTACTTAGAAATTCAATATATTTAAAATTATAATATTTTTGTGTGTTTAGTTTTCCTTAACACTGCGTGTGTTTTAATTTATTTAAAAAGGATTATTTATGACATAAACATTTCTTAAGGACACAAAGCTTTGTTACTAATTTTTAGGATAGTTGAATCGAATAACTGAATGTGAATTGAATGTGACAAAAATAGAATAATTGAATCGATACTTTCAACATAATGAAGGGAGAGGCTTCAAGTAAAAGATCAAAGAACGAATAAATTACTTCGATTGTCAACAGAAACGGCTTTTCATCAAACAGTAATGTAATATAAATAAGGTAAATTTATGCCATTTAATATTTTTTGTGGAAATTATATTCTTATTGAAACCCTTGCAATAAAATTTGATACTGTATCGATTCACAATCTTGATATCATGACATGTTAATTTCTCTGTATTCTTTTTTCACAACACATTTTTTTATAATACGATTACCATAAATGAATAAATATATACTTCACAGCATTGTGTTTGCACAGGTCTAAAGAACGAAAATGCGTACGAAATGAAAGTTAAACTACAAAGGTATTAATTACTTATAAGATACTAAAATTAAATATGCTGTAACAAATGCGTCATAATGAAACACAGCACAACGCGACTTCAGGGAACACATTAAACATTTTTCTGGCAGAAACGTGTATCGCTTGCAAATAACATTTACTATGTACTTACTCGGGTACTGTGTACCGGAAATTGAGTTTCAAAGTTAATGTTAATATATATACGCGTCTGCTGGCTTCCCGTGTTTGTTGGACTTTGTAGCTCAGTGCTATATCATCATGCCATCGTAACAGTGTTTCCTGTTAGATGAATAATCAATCAGTCGATTGTTATTCAACTACAAACAGCTTCCATGAATAATTATAGTAATGAAATCCAATCCAAATTTAGTTATATCCATTCCAAGCTTTTGCGAACGGTGATGGGCTTAATAATTACAGCTACATAAATATAAATTATTTAGTACACGATTTACTAACCATCACTAATGTGTATCAAATACCTTAATTTAAAAACTAAACCGAGGAGAAATATGAAGTATTTAAATTATTTTTGGTAGAAGTGATTAGATATAATCGCGAAAATTAATATTTTTAAACGTAGTTTAGTGAAATATCACGTACAACATAAGATGAATATGAATAGAGGTTGATGTTTTAAAATTCTCTCCTAATTTAATTATAATCTAAAATTATCTTCATGCTTACAAAAATTAAATATTTTATAAATATATATATATATATATATATATATATGTGTAGGGTCTAAGAAAATTATTGTCACTGGCAATCTGAATGTAAGTTATGTGATAAACTTGTAATATTGTGTGAGATGAACTGTAATAGGTGCATATCGCTGGTTCGGTCAATGTAGAAATGTTGTGTTAAAATTTCCATATTAATTACTACTGTTCCTGAATGGCACAAATTCTACTACTTTGGTATGAATTCATTATTTTTAAGGTCTAAATATTGCATAAGTTTCGAAACGGAATTCCACTTGTGCAGGCTAGGTGGCCCGTCCAAATTGATAAAATATCTTATAACTCCTGTTCCTAAAGGGTACAAATTTCAACACTTTGTTACAAATTAGGAACTAATTATTGTGAAAATTTCAACTAGACTTTCCATAATGGGCGACCCAGCGCCATGTACCTTCTCTTGTTCTGATATAACATAATATTCAATTTCCCATTACCGAGGGTAAAATTTAATTTTTTTTTAAAGTTTAATGAAGTCAAAGTATAAAAAAGATAAACAGATTGAGACAGAGTTTTATGAAAGAAAGCTTGGTATTAGTGTGATCAGATCAGATATACATCTGTGTAGGTGTATGCATCTTGTGGGCCAATGGTGAAGAACGAGTAAACAAAAAAGCGCAACGAGCCGGGTTGGCTGCGGTGTTCCGTAGTCTATTGACCATTAGAGGTTTTTGAGGTTGAACACGGGGCGGATGCTGTTTCCACACAATATTGTGAATCACAGCTAACTTGTGAACGATATGTATGTATACTCTGTCCTATAACAGTACTATAGACAGGATCTCAATTCGCCAAAAACCCACACAACACAATACTTAAACTGTAGCTCTGAACCATTCACCATTTCACACCTCAAGTCTCATCACTGGGAACGCTGTGGAAAAGACATATGACCATATTGAAAAACAAACTTTATGCACTAAAAAATATGCTTGAACCTCATATTTTCGTAGATAACAATAGTATTGAACGGATGGACTTTAGAATACACATTTTTTGAATTTAAATTTGATATTAACCTTAGCTAAGATAAACATATTAACTAATAGGTAAATTTAATTCATTGTTGTAATGAAATAAAACAAATGTGTGTATATATTTGTGCCATATCTGATTTGAAAACTATTATGCATGTCTTCAATGTCAGATATATATAGTTTTGTGGAGTATATGTCTAGGGAAGGTACTTCTTTTCAAAATCTTAATAGAATTCTCATTTTTAAAAGTACAAAGAATAATGTTAAAGCACAACAAGTCACTCTGTTAAATAGCGGTTTCTCATATTTCAAAATTTTTACAGCTCCTAGAATACTAGGAGCTGTAAACTAAAATATTTTTTGACACAGAAGTATGTCAACCAACAACAAATTGGTTTTCAAATTTTATGATAAACCACACCCATACAATACATACAAGAAATAAAAATTATACAATAATGCCTCGACACTCACTGGAGTTTTTAAGACAAATAGCGCGAATTCAGGTATATATTTTTAAGACAAATCCTAAAATAATATCTCACGTAAAATATAAAAATAGGGTTAGAAATATTTTAAAGGATTATACTATTGGCAGGACTTTATATTCCTTATAGGAACTTCGCTGTCAGTAAAGATTTTATTTTATGATGTTTATGTAATTGTTTACAGAGTATAATTATTTTAATAGTTAATTATGTATTTAAATCAACTGATTATTTAATGTACAGACATAAAAAAGAAAATAACGATTGTTGTACTCGTGTAATATCTAATGTATATATAATTATATATAATTCACCTTACTAAACTTATACTTATTAATTAGAAATGAACTAGATGCCATGCTATTACGATTGATTAAAAAGCAAAGCAAAGTTTCAGAAAAGATAATATGGCTGTGAGTCAAAAAGATACAAGTTTCCTCTGGAGCACTGACGGTATGTAGGTTGTTATCTTTACCGTACCCTTGAGCGTAGTTGTACACTCTCTCTGTTTTTTAAACATAATCCACCTTTTCGTAAATGACCTTTTTCCACATTAAAAATTGTTACCAGTTCAATATGTGTAACATTAAATAACTCTCTATCATTATATCTAATTATGTATTGTGTATAGTTATGTTATTTGTGTAATATATAATTCATTTACGCAACATTAAAGAGAATGATTAAGAATGATTGTATTTTATTGCATTGCATATTTGCAAACCATCTAACTGCGAAGTTGGTTTCGAGAAGATGTGTAGAAAAAAACCTATATGGGCATACACAAAAACATGCAAAGACATGAACCTTTAAACCTTTCAAGATTTACTAATATTTACTATTAGTTTAATTCTTTTAAAGTAAATGAATGTCTGCTTTGCGGGCCACCCGGTTCGCTGTTTTTTCCTCGGTGACTGTTTTTTTCGGTGAAGGTGTGTGAATATCTGTATAACCGATACAGTACATTATATGTTCCCTCTTCCTAATTGCTGTCCGCTATATCATCCTATATCCTGGGTCTAGTTCTACGAATTACATGATGACCTTTCGACGATTTTCTGAATTTTAAAATTGGCTTATAGTGTCTAGTGTATCTCTTTGTGCCTTTATTTGCTGTGGTCACGTATTCGCTGCGATCAGTTATTGCCTAATTCTTTAGTCACAAAGCGAATGGTTCATTGATTTATGTTAGATTTCGGTCCCTTCGTTTGTATTTTCCTTAAGCTACTGTACGTAAACATTCCGTCCCACAATATCAATGAAAACACATTTTCACTACCTTATATGTATACATTATCAATTTATCTCTCAACTAAAATCCAGATCAAACTAATTGATTTCAGCTGCCATCTACAGTAACAATTATTGCACATTACTATATGCATCAGACAACGACAGCTGATATTTATTCATCCAAATACAAGTAATGAGACACTTCGTGTCTCTGACTATCAGCTGTGAAAGCTGTTAGTATCAAGATAAACATATGCCCACGTTTGATTCATATATCTAAGTAATGTACATGCCGAATTTCGTGTAAATTAATTTTCCACTAAATTTTATATGATTATCAAACATCCAACATCGAACATCTAATAATTTTTATATACTCGTGTGTATATATATGTATATATACATATACACAGGTATATATATATATATATATATATATATATATATATATATATATATATATATATATACAAGGCGTTTCCAGCTGAAAACTAAAGAGTCAATGACATATTATTCATGTTGGAAATTGACTCAATAGTCAAGACTACATTTAATTTAGTTTCCGTGGTTTTTACAGGTTATGCTTCAAATGCATTTTTTCTATACATTTCTTCAAGCTATTAATTGTTAGTTTTTTTATTCTCTGTATAATTTTGTCTGGCAACCTACATATATATTTTCAATGCGTATTAAAATTATTTACTCATATTAGCTAATTGGTTGCACTATTAATTTGTTGAGCAGAGCGACTGATCTCAACGTACGAGTACACTCTATCATGTAAAATGTTAGACAATGTGTTTAGAGCGCTCCTGTAGAGAGGTAATTAAACTGTATTGTAGGTTTTTAGTATAATGTAACGTTTGCCTCACCCTGTGGCGGACATGGAGATCTGCCTTTTAAATTGTTAGTGTAAATATTCTTACATATTTTATAACTTTATGAAGTTTATTTACTGAATTAGGAAGATAAAAAAAGCACAAAAAACAACTAAATACTCGTTCAGTTGGCAAACTTAATAATCATAATAAAGTTTATTAATAGTAAGTATTGGTTTTAATAATTTATATTTGGAATTTGGAAAGATCTTTTCACATGACTTCCAGAATCAGTAGAATTCCGAATGAAACCTACTTGCACAATTATCTCCTGTTATAATTAAATGAATAACTTTTATGGATTATTCCAATCAATTTAATAAATATTTCTTTTATTTCATGAGAATTATTCATGATATTACACCATTAACACATTAAAAATTAAATTTCATCATTAGTTATCCATAGTTAAAGTTGTGCAATATTCTTATTATTATTTGCTAAAAATAAGAGTTTTACTAGGTTTTAGTATTACATCAATCGATTTCTGAGGCCAAATACATTTTATTATAAATATTGAAGGAAAATACTCCCGTTGGATTTTTTAAATAAATTTTGAATGCTTATCTCATATGAAAACATTAAATCCTAGTGTGTTTTTTTTTTTTACCGGGAACAGTAAAGGAGTCCTAAATTTGGTATTAGACAGTAAAGTATTTTGAGAAACGTTTACTCAAATGCAGCCAGCCTTAAAGGTAGTTTAGAAATGAAATTAAGAATAGCATTTTTAAGATGTTTTAAATATTCCTTTATTTTTAATACATTTTTCGGGACTAAAAGAAGTAATAATAGTAGAATGAGTTGGTAAGAATACTAATATGGGTCTGTATTTCGTAGCACAATGCTTAGAAATATTTTTGCTGCGTTTTTCTGATGGTGGATGGGTTAATGATAGATATGGGTTACGAAACGAGGAATCAATCTAAATCAAATTTTCTGAGGAATTCCAAGGAACTCTCTTTAGCCCTATTTCTTCTCACAGAATGAATCATACGAGCGGAGTAGCGGGTAACAGCTTGTCATATTTTGTAAGCAGTATTTCACTACAAATTTTAATTATAAAAAAGCAGTAAGTCCAATACAATACAGTCAGTACAGTTTCATTAGAATTTTATGTCTACGAAAAATTCGCATGGAAACTTATGACCCAGTATAAGTTTTATTTGGTTTGGAAAATCCATAATCAGTTTATTTCCAAACACTTGTAATAAACAATCTGATGTAAGGACTGCATAATCTGCTGTGGGCGCGGAGGTGACAAAATATGTAACCTCGCTTCCCTCATTCATCTTCATAACTCCCCCTCCTCCTTCCCTCGCCCCTTCTCTATCAACCCTCTTCAATCTCGGGGGTAAAATTAATTACTGAAAGTTCTCTTCAAAAGAAAAAAAAATTATATCCCTTTATGAATCACCACTAATACTGTACAGAATATTTTTAGCGATACAAAATAGCAACTTTTCCCAGTATTGGTGATAATGTTTGCTTGGCATTAAATTTCCATTATTAGAGAGAATTATTTTTACTAATGATATTTCGTAAAAATGAATCTAAACCCTGAATTTGTGAACTAAGATCTATAGGATATAAAAAATGAAGGGCATGATAAATTTTAAAAACAGATTGATCGGTGTCCTTGAATACTTAACTGTTCCATATTACACTATCAGAAAGATCGTACAGTTTGAGCTTAGTTTTCTTTTGCTCCCTACTAAATGACCGACTGTACTTCTAAATGTAATTTATGGCATTAAAACTTCTCGTAGTATATAAGCTATGGACTTCATAATATCACAAGTACAGTAGAAAAAATGTTATTTTAAACAAATGATTTTGAAATTGTAGCGAAGTAGAGGGGGTTGTACTACAATGCACCTTAGCGTTATGAGCTGTCAATTGTCATTTCTTGTAAAACTGTTTGGCATCTTGTACTGACACTATCTCGGACGAATCGCTGACTGACTTTAAGGCTACACAACCTTTAAAATCTTATTGATACATCCCTGAACACTTTCCTTATATCAACCTAAAGTTCTAAATAATTTTCATCATAAAAATACTTTCCTATAACTGGACGATCGCAAATCTTGGCTCCACGAAAGTTAGGATGATTTTCATGAATGTTGACCACGAAATAATGCTGTCAGGACTGTTAACCACAATTTTTTACCACTTACTGGTATTTTGACTCACAGCCATATTACCTTTTCTAATAATTTGTTTTGCTTTTTCAATCAATCGTAATAAAATTGTTCTGGTTCATTTCTAGTTAGTACGTATAAGTTATTAAAATGCATCAATAATATCTCAACTTGGAATCCATTAACATAATGATGAGTATGGAGTCATAGTCTACACTCAATCTTTCTGAAAAGAACTGATCTTACTTGTGTTCATATATCAAGTCTGAAGCCCCTACCAAAGCCTATTACAGAAGTGGGTACCTTTGGACTCTAGGATAAGCCCCTTGGTATTTTTCCATATTTTAGTAATAGCAGGACAGTTCAACCATATGTGCTCCACAGTTTCTGTCATCGAAACAAAAGGCAAGAACTCATTTACTATATAATATAATTAAATATTATTATTGAAATAAAATAGCATAGGCTACTCTTAGAACATTTAGATTTTTCAGAAAATAGTTATTTGTTTGGTTTAAAATATGGTAAAAATAAAAATAAAATATGTAAGTTGTATCCACAGTTCACTACTGCGACTTTGAATCATAATTGTAGGGTGTGAGGATGGGCAAAAAATACTTGTACAGTAATTATAGTACAAAGAGCACTTATAATGTACAAAAAACATTCCACTGATAATACAACTTCGGTATGTTACCACCAGACATTTCCTACACTGTCTAGGGAAAAGAAAGGAATATGTAAATGTAAAGAACATCGACGGTACATTTATTGTGTTATTGTATACGGTGCTACATATATTTGTGCATGTATGCAAATTTCAAAATGTTCGTTCAGTCCTACATAAAAATTGAGAAATTACAAGTAAAAATTAATAAAGAGATTCAAAATGGTCTAGATGTAGGTTCGATTGTAAATTTATACTTATCGAAGGAGAAAATACTAATGCAGGTTAGCTTTCACAGTACGTAGGTGAATAACATATTAAAATTAAAAATAATAAAATTTATGTATTCGTGGTGATAAAAATATAATTTTTAGGGAAAGGACCCTTGTAAGCCCTCCTTTATTAGCCAGAGAGGCTCATGGTTAATAAAAGGGATAGCGTTTTGCTGCCACCACCCTAGCTCGTAGGGAAATTTAGAATAGTGGTTGAGAAGGGTCTTGAAATGATTACTCACGTTTCTCCTTTGTTTGAGTCCAATCTATATTCAAAATGCACTAAAACACTCGTAGGCGCACCCAAACTACTATATGTGTACCGGTATGTTCGCATCTCACTCCACCAAAATAGACTTACTTCACACACTCTACATTGCCAATCCCTCCGCCTACCTCCGAGCCCTCAACTCGACTGCCGACCCGTGCTGACGAGTGCTGACCCTTGCATTTCCTCAGCACGGCCAGTCACCTCACATCACGCGGTTAAAGGGACTTGGGTTAGTCCAGTTAATTTACACACTGTGTAATTACTAAAATACCATCTAAAAATTACTATATTAAAATAGTAGTGTGCGTGCGCGCTACATCACTCTCCCTTTCAGGAAAGATGGATCATACAGAATTTTCATGGTGATACATCTTAGATTCTCAGAATATAACAAACATTTACAATACTTCAAAAAAAAATGTATAGGATAACATTTTTACATTACATCATTTTTTCACAACTTAAAAGGACAAAATAGTATTTTAGGCTGCGTAAGTTCTTATAATCTACAATTTAATTCTACTTGACATTGACAATCACTTAAGATATACGTCCTCCTAACTACATTACATTTCTTGAGCTTGGCAAGTCCCCACATATTTATAACAAATATAGTCTTTGCAACACTGACCTGACTGGTTCAGCACTACAATGAATTTCACAATACCGTACTTCAAGGCGGGCTTGGTGTATTGAATTGAACAAAGGAAGACTCCTGAATAATTTCTGCGAGCGGAGTTCCATGTTCTACTCGAATGGTTGGGGCTTGCCGCTCAGCAACTGAGGACATCCTCGCACAGGTTGGCATTTTCCTGTGACAAAACAAAACTACGCAAAGTACACTATTCAAAACGAACAAAATAAACATTGAAACTATGATAATGTAGAAATAGTTCAGTGGGGTTTCTATACTTTCTTTGATACTAGGGTACAAAACATGTGTATCATTTAAAAGCTTGTTAAGGTCTAGTTCTATGTGATTATCTCTAAGATTGTCCTTGACTTTTTGCATTGTTTCAAATAACAAGCTACTGTTTTTAAAGATTAGATTTTCTTCGTGAGATAGCAACAGATTAATCTTTGGGATGTGCAAATGGTTAATGTCAAATTTATATTTTATATTTCCTTGAGTCCTCGAGAATAACTTATTATATTTACCAAAGATAGCGCAACTTGAAGCCTGTTTTAATATTCCAGACTTGTTTTAAAAGTTAAATTCTAAATAACCTAGATGTGGTGGAGAGACAACTGAGTTTTCTCCATCAGAACTCCTCATACAATTAAGTATGACTTTATATGGTTCCTTTAGGCTATAGATCCAATCATTGCCGTTTTGGATCCATACAGGTGAAGTTACATTTATGGTTAAGGTTCGTGAACATTTTTCTGTGACTAGGTTAGATCCCATGAATAGAGCGAATATACAATCATTAACGCTATGATGCAATACATTTATAGAGTTAGGACACAAATAAAAATGACTTAGTCTACACTGACTTAGTGTGTTTAAAATCGATAGGTGCATAATACTGTCTCTCTTTGGAGATCAACAAATAATCAACTTGTACATTCCATTTTAACCAATGTTGAAGGTTTGTTTGGTACAATGGAATAACTTCTACTTTATAAAGTTCAAGACGTCTGTCTTGCGAACTTAAAGGTACAGTTACGATCAATCTAATTCCTGTCTTGGTGGCTAAAGCATGAGCAGTGCAAAAGGTGTAATACATAAACACGTCCTCTTCATTAACTGGTATAATTAGTTTCAAATGACGAGGTATGACTTTTCCTATGTCAAGCAATATGTTTTACAAACTCATGGGGTGGTAGTAATTTGCTGCTTATTCTACCTGTGTTTACTAATTCTAAAGCTTGCCTAAACTCAACAATTCTTAACTTTGCTTCATCTATGGTTTGACCTAAATGACGTGCTAGACTGACGGATTTTAAATGTTTTGTTAATGAACGATGTAGCATAATGTTTTTCTTGTTCGAATCCTTGGAGTGAAGTGATTAAACATGCTATTTGAATGAGTAAGTTTAGTCATTATCTCTGATATGGCTTTAGTATTTGTTACCATCTTTTCATTCATGTCTTTCATTAAGGTGATTTGGTTTTCTCTAGAACTCAACAGTGATCCGCTAATCTTTTTTATCTCTTCAACTTTACTATTAACTTGTTCCATATCTTCGCTAGTGGGCACACCACAAAAACAACCATTTCAATGCATATCCTCCTGCATCAACTAGTCCTCGCTTGGAGCGTTCTGTAGTAGAAGTCTAAATAAGTCACTTACCATCGGATTCATACTGGTCTATCCCGGTCTTAATTCTACTATATTCGAAAGCAAAGTCCTCATCCCACACATTTACACTAGTGTTCGTATAATAAAACTAAGTCTGTGCACAATGTCTTAAGTGACTCAAGTTCGTCTCTTATCTCTATCATATTAAAATCTAATACAATCTTCCATTCATCCTCGGAAATAATTGTGTCATGAAGTTTCTTGAAAACGATTCCCTGTGTCATTTCATTCTCTGCCATTCCTGTCTCGACAAAGAGTACAAGTATTCCTGAAATCATCATTTAGATCCTAATAATTGTTTACTTCATGAATATCCTGACTTATTCGAATTTATTTTATTACGTACAGCTTGATCTTATGTTTCTTATCTTAACCTGCGTAGATATAACTTCTTTCCTTATAGTGTACTCAATCACACATTTGAATTGTTTGGATCCTTTAATTTGGCTTTTATTCACACACCTTGCATACCCATTCATCAACATTCGTTTCACAGTCATACAACATTCATACTCACGCATACAACCCATTCAATTCGGAGTAACTATTGCATTCTACTTTGTACGTGGTACTCTAAAACATCTTTTACTTACACATCAGACAAGAAGCATAACATACTAACGAGGAATATTTTAGTGTATCATATAACATCCTCAAATAACAAACAATACATAATTATTCAATACATTGCGTTTACTTTTAACTACTAAATAAACGATGCAATACGCGTTCACTGTCATAACAATATGTATATACATTCCTATTATTTAATAAACTTCATAGTCTTTGAATCTACACGGTTTTCTTCTATCTCTTATGGATCTAAAAGGGCCTGGTCGCTCTTCTGCGGTTCCTGGGCTTGGTTCTCTCCTGTCTTGTTCTTCATTTTGTCCGGCTACTCTATTGAATGCCTCTTCATGGTCTTCGGTCTCTTCAATGATTTCTTCCTGTTCTTCTTCTTCTGCTACCTGAGCAGCTTTTGGATCATTTTGGCTACTTCCTTGTTCTTGCAACTTAAACTCGGTGACAGGTTTTACTCGATTCACATGTACAGTTACATTCTTCCTTTTAATTCGGAGTACGACATTCAAATCTGATATAACCTTGACAATTGTGTATGGACCTTTCCATGGTCTAGACAACTTCTTCACTCTTCCTTTTTTCACTTGGGGCACGTGAAGGTATACTCGTTGGCCCTCTTCAAATTTATTTAGCTTAGAATTCTTGTCGTATTGTCTCTTTTGCTGGGTTCTTGCATGGTCTTGGCATTGTTGAGACAAATTCCTTACGGCATTCAACTTCATCTTAAGATCTTCGACATAATCAGGGTAACCATCATCTTCTTCTGTGATCAATAGATCATCTTCTAAGGGAGTCTTCATCTCTCTTCCAAAGACTAGCTCAAAAGGAGAAAATCCTGTTGAATCATGCACTTGAGAGTTATAAGCCATATTTACCATTGGTAGGAGCTCGTCCCAGTCTGTTTGATTTCGGTTGACATAATGACTTAGCATCTTGGGTATGGATCTATGAACTCTTTCTGTTCTACCATTGCTCATGGGATGATATGCGGTGGTTTGAAGTTTCTTTATTCTTAGTAGAGCACACATGCTTTTCATTATTTCGGATGTGAAATTTGAGCCTTGATCAGTAATTAATTCGCAGGGTACTCCCATCTTCGTAATGACTCTCTGCACAAGTGCTCGGGCTATTGTTTCTGCAGTTTGGTCTGGCAATGCAATAAACTCTCCGTACCTTGTAAAATGATCTATAACTGTCAGTATGTATTTGTTTTTGGAGCTTGTTAGGGGTAATGGGCCAACAATGTCACACGAAATCCGGTATCCAAATTCTGTACTTTCTTGAAATTTACCTAAAGGTGCTTTAGTTTTTCCGTAATCCATTCTTTTATTGCATGGATCACATGCTCTGATAAAGGAGGCAACATCTAATTTCATTTTCGGCCAATAAAACTTTTCTTGGATTCTTAACATCGTCTTCTTGATACCTCCATGACCTGCTGTCGGGATATCATGGTGTAAACGAATAACCTTCTCTCTTAACCGTCTTGGAACGACTATCAGTTGTCTGTCCTGCCTCTTTATATAGATGACTCCTTGTGGACTTGTTTTGAACTGAGGGTATTTTTTCAATCTCTGGCACTCTTCATCCTTACATTGATTTTCTTTAATGCTGTCCACATCCAATATAGGTAGACTTTCCACAGTATTCTTGCACACAATTCTGCTCAGACAATCAGCGTTTTTTGATTTTTTATCCCTGGTTTATGGAATACCTTGTAGTCATATTCAGCCAATTTCAGTGCCCATCTAGTGAGTCTACTCGAAGGATCTTTTAGCGACAGCAGCCATCTGATTGCGCTGTGATCAGTATACAAGGAGAATGATCGTCCGTACAGGTAGCATCGGAAATACTTTACTGCCCATACAACTGCTAAAAGTTCTTTTTCTGTTACTGTATAATTCTGCTCAGCAGAGTTTAACTGTCTTGACGCATAGGCGATAGGGTGTTCTATTCCATTAATCACTTGTCCTAATACTGCGCCAAGTGCAACATTACTTGCGTCAGTGCTTAAGACGAATTCCTTGGAGAAATTTGGATACACTAATAAAGGTTTCAGTTACAAGGATGGTCTTCAATTTTTTCAAATGATGTTTCCGCTTCTTCGTTCCACTCAAACTTTTGGTCTTTTTTGGTTAATTTTGTCAGAGGTTTAGCGATGTCGGCAAATTTCGGTACATGCCTCCTATAGTAACTACATAGTCCTATAAATCCACGAAGTTCCTTTTCATTCTTGGGTCTTGGAAAATTTTTGACAGCTTCAATCTTATTCTGACATGGTTTGATTCCATCTCTCGATACAACATGGCCTAGGAAGTTAATTTCAGACTTTGCTATTTGGCATTTCTTCAACTGGATACTCAAATTTACCTCTTGAAATCTCTCTAGAACTTCACTAAGATCTTTAGCGTGCTGATCAATACTCGAACTGAAGATTAGGATATCATCCATGTAGGGCAAACATGCTTTTCCTTTCAGACCTGTGAGAGTAGTATCAACCAATCGTTGAAATACAGAAGGAGAATTGATCAATCCCATTGGCATGCGTGTATATTCATAATGACCATCAGGAGTACTGAAGGCCGTCTTCTCTTGACTTTCAGGGTGCATTTTTACCTGATAGAAACCTGAATTCAGATCCAGTGCCGAGAAGTACTGACTGCCTCCTAACATGTCTAAAGTTTCATGTATATCTGGAAGGGGATATATTTCCGGAACTGTAATTTTATTGAGTTCCCGATAGTCTACACATAGACGATAACTGATGGTACCATCAGAGCCTGCTTTCTTGGGGACAATGATTACCGGTGCTGACCATGGGGAAGTACTGGGTACAATTACAACCTTTATCTAATTGTTCTTGTATCAAATTTTTGTAGAGTACCTCTCTGTGATTGTGGCACTCTGTAAGGTTTCTTATTGATCGGAGGATGTTGGCTCGTGTTGATTTTGTGAGTAACTAAAGAAGTACACACCCCAAATTCTCTATTCCTCCTAAGCTAAATAGACGCTTGTAGCGTTGGAGAACATTTTTTAATTTATTTTGGTCTTCAGTTGGGAGGTGCTTTAATTTTTCTTCAAGTTTTCCATTGAATTCCTCTGTCCTATTTTGTGTTAGATTTACTCGTTTCCATGCTCCTTTATTTGCTTCACTGTGTGGCTCTTCTATTTTGCAGAGCAGCGTATTCTTGTATATCACTAAATTTTCAGAGGTGATATTTATGATTTTGGTCCAACACATTCCTTTATTCACTTTTGAAAGGCTTCTAGCGACATTAATGCCATGAACTTTTACTAACGCTGGTTCTGTAATTACTGTTTTTCCTTCCATTTGTTCCATTTGATCCTTTTTGTTTTTGCTTAATTTTACTTGAATAAGCATTTCTGAACGGGCAGGCACGTTGATGTTTGTGCGACTATACGCTAAAATGTCAGGTATTTCTTCCTTCAGGATTTGTTTTGGTGGATTAAGGTTTGTTGAACTTGTTTCGTGGGAACATTGAACAATGCCAATGCCACTTCTCCTGCTTCGAGTTACAGGGGATTCTCTTTCATGGAAACTGCATGCTATCTTGTTTCCAATACTCAGAGACTTATTCTCAAGGTCAATCACAGCCTTTTTTCGTTTCAAAACATCGTATCCTAGGATAGCAATATAATCTTCAGGGAGATCTGTTGCTACGAAGTCACATTTTAAATCAAGTAACTCTAGTTGCAAGGTCTCTGTTACAGTGCCGTAAACGTTCATAACAGCACCAGTGATACCTCGTATTTGGATTTCAGTTGGAGTTAGCTTGTTCTGAGCCATTGTCCTATCGATCAGTGATACTTGTGCTCCTGTATCGATTACAATAAGACCGTTCACTCCTCCTATGCACCCTTGTACAATTAATTCACTCACATTTTCTTGTGTCAAAGTGGCAACAGCTTTGAAATTCAACTTCGCCTGTCTGAGTCCCGTGTGGTTCAGATTTAATGATTTCTGAGGTTCCCAGCGGCGTGCCTGGGTCCCTCGTTGTGGTTTAACGTGTTCGAAGCTGATCCACGTCCTCCATGCTGATACCCTCTGCTCCTGAAGGTTCCTCCTCTAGCTGCGCCTCTTCCTAATGCTGTATTTCTCATACCCCAACAATTGTTTGCTGTGTGTCCAGGTTTTCGGCAATTTTCACAATAATAGGTAGTTGTTTCACTTTTACTTCTACAATCCCTCTCTTTGTGACCTTTCTTCTTACATGTATAACATACAATATCTACTCGCCTGGATTGGCATTCTCTGGCTTTATGGCCTGGTTTCCCACAAGTGTAACACGTAGTATCGGTGATCGTTCCAAAAACTCGCCTTGTCTTCTCCTCAAATTCGGATGGTCTTTTCTCTAAGTTGTTTAGAGCTAATCGCCGTGGTTACAGCTTCTCTGAATGTTTTAGGGAACTTGATCCTGGTCTGCCGTCCTATTTCACCATTTAATCCTCTTACAAAGGCATCCATGGCTCTTCTATCGGCCTCTTCTCTCAGAATTTGGTTTGCTTCAGCGTTGTTTGTAACTCTTAGAGTTTTATCACTGACCCTTTTTACTCGGTCAGAGAACTGCTCAATAGTTTCTCCTCTGTTTTGTCGTATGCTAGCCAATTGCTCGAAGTAGTAATGATCTGGTAGGCTATCGCCGAATCTTTCCATAAAAGCAGCTTTTATTTCTTCTAAAGTTGTTGAGTTTTTACATTTTTTCGTCTGACTTTGCAAACTGTAGAGCACTGCCTGTTAGTTTTAAGTTTTAAAACTTGAAGTTTTTGAGCTTCACTCCAATTGCTGAGCTCTCCAATTCCTTCGATGTTGTCAAAGAAGGGGGCGACTAGATCTGCTTTCTCTCCATCGTAATGGGCTATACTTGAGACAAGCTCAAATGACGGCTTGCTGTCTGCAAGGGTCATGTCCATCGGGTACGGAGATGTTTCAGTTTTGTTCACCGCGGAGGTAGAAGCGTTGGCTAACGTTTCATCTAGTGTTACTTGAAGCGACCTCACTTTATTCGATATGGCATCAAAGGCGTTCTTGGACCTCAACGGTCTTCCCTTCTAGGTGTACAGTGCCCATCGTTAATAATTTAAAAAAAATTTGGTTTTCCTCTTTGGAATACAGTAGCTATACAATTCTCTAGGTTATCAGTGATATTCAATAGTTAAAACTTAAACGCTCTAAATGAAATCCCTAAAAGACGTTGACAGCAACAATGTGAATAACTAGTTTCCCTATTTTTCAGTAAAATAACTTTCCCCTTTTTTTTTTTCAATTTTCGATAATGGATCAATCAAACAATAAAGTTTTTCGATTTCCAAATGATACCAATCACTAATCGGTAGTATTGAGTTATCAATGGATCAATAGTCTAACAATGCCTCGATATACAAGTATATCAATACTGTAATGTGACTCAATACAGCTGCAATAATATTAAATAATCGTATTTGTTATATGATATACTATGTGCTATTACTTATATACTCTAATAGTTAATCACATTAACTGATATCACTTTGTTTTCAGTATAATTCGAAATTTACCCTTTTTATAAGTCAGCAACAAGTTACTTCCAACAATTATTGCTATTATACTCTTTTACACTTATATTAAAATTTCTACGGGTTTCTTTTTGTATACAGATATTAATGAATTATCAATCAAATTGAACAGTAAGCTAATATAGAATCATTGGCATATCCCTATTTCCAAGCAAATGATTTTAATCAACACGTTATTCTGCTTATATTTACGCTGAAAACATGATGGACTGAATGCCCTGGAGGTGACGACCTGACATGGAGGCTTTGGCAAAATAAAATACTAGGATGTTATCCTTTTAATTTCTCTTATTTAAATAATTCTGAATCTGTTTGTCAATAAAGAAGTTTAATGCTTAAAGCCTGGCCTCAATGCTGCATTCACCATTTATTTCCAAAGCATTTTGAACCATATTATTTAACCAACTATTTACTAATAATACGTAGTCTAATCTTAGGTTTCGCCAATGATTTTATTTAATTTAATTTAACAAAGTTCCCACTGCTCACCAAATAGTGACAGGGCTGCCATCTCGAAGGCTGTGGATGATCGTGACTGCGTTGACGGAGATGACAACATCTGCGTAGACAGTGGTCGGCAGTTGGTAGTTCCGGTCTGGATCACTGGATGTCCGGTGACGTATGCCCTCCTTGTTCCTTTCTATGTTCTATGATGACGTATGATGATGGCGTCCAACTTCCGCTTCATAGTGTAATGGCGTTGCACATGGTGTAATAAGCACACAGAACTAATCCAAGTCCATCTTCGTTCATATAAGCTGAATTTACTCGAAATTTAGAAATATAACATTGCAATTAATTTGTAAATGAATTTAGAATAGTAGTTATTTGGATAATGGAGTGTAAACTGAAATGTTCTAATAATTTTCTCAACCACGTGGTACACTTCTTTATTTCTTTTAGAGTTCTTTTTAAAGTTTTGAAATCATTTTGAAATAATTTGCTGGTTTAATTATCGTATCCCACCGCTGGTCACCACTGTAAGCCCTCCTTTATTAGCCAGAGAGGCTCATGGTTAATAAAAGGGATAGCGTTTTGCTGCCACCACCCTAGCTCGTAGGGAAATTTAGAATAGTGGTTGAGAAGGGTCTTGAAATGATTACTCACGTTTCTCCTTTGTTTGAGTCCAATCTATATTCAAAATGCACTAAAACACTCGTAGGCGCGCACCCAAACTACTATATGTGTACCGGTATGTTCGCATCTCACTCCACCAAAATAGACTTACTTCACACACTCTACATTGCCAATCCCTCCGCCTACCTCCGAGCCCTCAACTCGACTGCCGACCCGTGCTGACGAGTGCTGACCCTTGCATTTCCTCAGCACGGCCAGTCACCTCACATCACGCGGTTAAAGGGACTTGGGTTAGTCCAGTTAATTTACACACTGTGTAATTACTAAAATACCATCTAAAAATTACTATATTAAAATAGTAGTGTGCGTGCGCGCTACACCCTTACTTATATTCTCTGGGAATCTCTGGGAACTGATATGTTGAGTTATGATCTACGGAGATTACTTAAATATACTTAATTTAAGAAAATTGCGACGCTAAAACTAGTGCTATTTATGAGTATGTAATGTTATGAGTATTACATAATATTCATAAACTCATAATACTCATGAATATACCTATGAACTCTACTATTTGAGTGGCCTTTCCTGTCACTGTTTTTACCGCTCGCCATTTCTCCATTTGAATGGCTTACCCCTTCCACTGTAAGTGTTAACTGTTACTTTTATATTAGAGAGGCCTATCCGTCCCGATGTGTTTACCGCTACTTCTCCGGACGGAATTTTACTTACTTTCAACACATTTTATTACTTTCATATGTGTGGTCGCGCAGTCGTAGACACAACTACTAAGCTCCGAAGATTGATTTCACAGATCGGTGTAATGGCAAATCTGTAAACTTACGGAATCGTCAATGTTTACAATCGAGTTTATCGATTAATTAAAGAAAAAGAATTTTCTATAAAACTGCACCTTTTTATTCCTATTTTGACTCTCAAAGCGTAATTTATTCTATTTCACAAGAATAACCGATCATGTAATTAATCTTGTAATAGTTTACAGTCTCGAAAAATAAACAAAGCGTGTTAAATTTTGTTACTCTTAGGTTAGAAGTGAGTTCCAATCGCAATATTTGATGTACAATATATAATTGTTTCTTCCTAATATTTTAAAACACCGTGATTATACTTTCATCTGTGATTAAGCTAATTTAACTTCGAAATTTTTTTTTATGAACAAATTAAAATATTGTTAAGTTACAATGCATATAAAGAAATATAATTTGGGTTGTCATTTTAAACACGTTATTATTAAAAGCACTGGTTGCTATGTCTAATGAGGATGGTTTGTCCTACAATATTGATTATAACTTTTGTCGGGGAAAAACTTCATTTTGAACGAATAAAAAGCAATATTGAGATAGGTTACAAATTATTTTATATAAAAAGCACGATAAGTGTAATATATACAGTAAAGCCAGGCAGCGTGTTGAGGTTTGTAAAGAAATAACGAGGCCCTCAGCTTTGTAGTGGCCACAGCCAACTATTTGTGGACTGCTTTTTAACAAGTTATACAGCCGCATTATAAAGTGAGTTGGAGGAGTTTAATATACATCAGTGTAAGTTTATTAGAGTAAAGTTGGGCTTTTCCATGCACATGTTTTGAAATACATTACTTTTAGTTTGAATATTAAATAACAGTTTAGAAACACGTTAAATCGGTTAATTAACCTTTTTTTTCATATAGCTTTATTTTATACAGAATGAGTGTGCTTGTAATTATGACGTAAACAACGTAAAGGTAAGAAGTATATCAATCGTCCATAGTTATCTCCAATTTACGGCAAAGAGTTTTCATGCTGTGATTGGGAAGCAAACAGTGCAAGACAATCGAACAGCGGGTGCGGCGAAATACAAACACTGACATTGAAACAAGGCCAAACTTCAAATACTGCGTTCAGGCGAAGCCAACAATCTACTTACTACATGGATCTACACAAATTACATACTCTGCTATTTGCCATGAGACATACAATAAACTTAGTAGGAGGATCAATTGTGTGATAGGTGTATTACTCTCTGGAAGTCTCGGTTATAATGACACTGAATTAAGCGCTTGTGTTTTATTTACGTTTCTTTCTTTACGTAAAACTATATGAAACTAGTTTTTTACCTGAAGATTTCTCATTAGTGTTTCAAGGGAATATATGAGTACATGTAGAAGTAGGTATCTTAATTTTGTGGAATTTGCAGAAAGTAAATATTGTTTTGCCCGTTTGAAGAATTACAATAACTGATAAGGGAGTTACAGGAAGTTAACAAACCTTGGAAAAAGATAATAAATAAAGAATTATTGACTATTTTAATGACATTATAGGGAAAATATATAGGCCTACCTTAATAAAATAAACCAGTCAATATACAATGGGAGTCCGTTGCCCATCATAACAACTTCAGCTTTGACATTTCCAGGCGCAAATCCGACCATCTAGCTCTCTTAAAAGCCTATGTTTTCTAAGTGTATAGTTAATTTTAGAAGTATTTACCTAATTTAATACCTATGGATTATTATTTTTACCGAGATACTGCTCCAACTAGACTTTTTAATTTATACGACATGAAGAAACTACTTCTTTGAATAATTAGGATAATTATTGATCTCTGCCTCTAAAAAAATAGCTATCAATATGAAATGTTCTATCTTGTTTCAGTAGACCTCATGGATATTTTGCCTTTTAATTGTCTGTAGCCGTTCCCAACTTCTAAGAGCTTCTCAAATCCAGGAAAGTTTGCCTGGAACTCCCTTGAGAGCTTTATGGAATTTTGGTGCTTATGACGTTTGAAATTTGAAATCTCCAAACACATGAACTCTCTCTCGTTTCTATTATCTAGAACTCTCTTTTTCTAATAAGAATTTTGCCTCTACATTTGTCTATTTTTAGAAATGTAAGGTCTTTTTTTAGCATATCGCAACTCCCAAACTGGAGAAATTCCCAGTCTCTAGAATATTCTGACCTTTGTAAGCTTCTAGCTCATAGATGCTCCCTGACTTGGACTTTTAAAGTTTTTGACTCTTGGAGCTGAGGCTTCTGAGAGGCTTCTACAAATAGTATTCTCGATTCTTAAAACAAATAATATTTGTGCAATTTAGAAGCTTTTAGCCCCTAAAGAATCATGGTATCTAAGAGAAACTAGATTGTAGACCCTCTGAAACCTCCTTTTTGTACTTTTGACCTCTGGTTGATTCTGATAATGGCAGATTGCAGTCCCTAGAAATATCTGAACTCCTTTAAAATTAAATTTCTGGAAGAATTATCTGGGAAGAGGGGGGTTTTTTGTCACTGGAAATTTAGTCTCAAGAATATTCTGGAAGATCCTAGCCTAAGAAATATTCAAGTCTACAAATCAGCTGTTCGAAATCTGTATATGCCTACTAGATCCTTCCTAAATCAAAATGACTTTATAGATCGCTTGGCTAGCTATGAAGATGAAATTGAAGATTGACCTGTAATGACTAAGTTTTCTATGAAAGCAGTGAATCCAACAGAAAATTTCATTACATGTGTTCGTATGTTAATAAAAAAAATGTTACATCAGTAATCTTTAAAAATTCTGTTTTGTAAAATAATTTATTTTTTCTGTATTTTTATTGTTACAAATACCCTATATATACCCATAACAAGTATGTACCTATATAACTTTCTTGGCAGGCAGAAATTGAGACTAATCATCCACCGTCGACCTTGTTAGGAACAAAGATATCGTACATACATACAGACAGAAAAAGGATTTCTTCATTAGCAAATGTTGAGAAAGACTTTAGAAAATATAAAGAGAGTATTTTGTATTACTCGGGTGTTTGGCATACTTTATGTTAATGTTTAGTTTTTCTTGGAATCAAAAACTTTTTTATGACGATAATGGCCTCTCAAAATGCTTTCGAACTAGTATTTAAAAGATAAGCAAAAACTGTTTACCTCCCTAGAATTATAACGTAAAATTTCAATTCCAGCAAAGTAAAAGGTTATAATATTATTCTAAACGGTATAATAAATATACAATTTCTATTTACCATAGTAATATAATTTGAGACCTAGTAAATATACAGTATAGATATTATTAAAGCTACAATACGAGTTGAGATAGTGGTGATGTGATAGATAACAATCTATAGAGAGGTATGACGTGTTGTACACTCATGCGTCATGTGCTAAATTAGTATAAATACAGACAGACATATGTGACACATACTGTCAATAGCGGCTTGGAGCGTACTATTTTATACCGAGCATAGCCTACTCTATTCTCCATGAAACAAGGTGAACAATCGTATTCAACTCTAATAGGAAATTGCGATTAAATTCTATGGATGTTTTGTAAATGTATTGCTTTTACTAGTGTTTAAGTAGCAGACCTCACCTTTATTCGCGTTGCGTAGCAATGCAACATAACCGTCTTAAACATATTTTTAGCACTTTCTGTATTCCATCTTGTTTGGGGACAGCTCACGGCTTTCAATATGGATGTAAATGACACCAATACAGGCTGATACATATATCTGAGAATGTGGTCTTCATAATTTCAAAAAGATGGAAAAACTAAGACTTTTTTGTCCTTATATATGTTTTTACGGATCGTACCGCGTTGAAGTATTGTTAAAAATTACGAGAAATGTAGAAATATTTCGGCCTCGTTTGTGGGAACTGTCTTCAAGTCAATTGATGTTAGACTTAATTTTACTTTTTACTCAGGTTTATGTATAAGTTTTTATAGTAACTGCCTTAAAACTTTTTAAATCCTCTTGTATGGTTGAGTTAAAGGGAATGAAGCTGTCTCATGATTGACAAAACCTATTTGAAGAAGGTTTATCTAAGTAAGGTTCAAATTATCCGATAGATACCGCGTTAAAAAACTTTTCAAGATCTTATCAAGCGGATAATGCAGATGAGAGTAGATGATAGAAGAAATAAGTAAATTGTAATGATAGAATTAGGCAGCGTTATTAATTACGGGTTTTGTACAAATATTTAATAAAATATTATTAAAAATGTGGTGTCTTATGAGAATACTATTCATTTTTCATGGGGTATAAATTTTAGTGTCTATAAAAATAAACAGTCTGGAATATTTTTATGATGGGTTTAGACAGAAACCAATGTACATGTCAAACAAATCTTAACTTTTGTTCAGGAACATATTTGTTGGCATTCGCAAGAATTACTCCACTGATGCCCACCAGTCAGAGACCAGTATGTGCCAGGCGCATTTTAGTGATAAGTGAGTCAATAGTCATGCCGTGTGATTGCTGATTTCACAGATGTAACTATTTTAAAAACGTACGAAACACAAAGAGAACATATAATGGTGACACATAAGGAAAATAAATATCGAGTTAAACTAATTCACATGATTTGTCCGAAAATGACAATCATAGATGCAAAGCGCATGACACGCACTGAAGACATGGTGGAAACATTGTTGGTGACTGAGATTAACTGTTGCTTCGTAACGTTATTGTTATAATTGGGAATTAGCGATTCTTTGCTACATTACTATAATTCACTATCTTTCACTGTGAGAGTGGTAAGTCAATTATACCATGTCATCTTAATATCTGTAGTTCCACATTTGTGTGTTTTTAATTCTGTAGACTTAAAAATGTATATTTATCCAATTGAATTGTTTATATCGCCCTATATAAAACTATTAGTTTTAAAGTTATATTTTAATATAATATTGACAATGATATTAGTCTACATAACTCAGAGGGATTTAGTCGATCCCAATGTTTCTCTTTAAATCTTCCGCTGAAAACCTCTGATCCTTCAAAATAAACAAAAAAATATAAATATGATACAAAGCCCGATTTGCAACGTTTAAATAATTTTCCTCACCATGTGGGTATGTCGCTTTGTTTGTGAAAATTAGGTCAATAAGAGTGATTCTAGATGCTTTCGTATTAGGTAAACATATTGAAATGATCGAACTATCTTTCTATGAGAGTGCATACATTTTTAGATTCACTGATTACATCGAGTGTATATTAACATATTAAATTAATATGTTTAGATGTATTGTATCAAATAAATATTAATCCTACTAAAACTACATACACTTAGTAAGAAAGGAAATGGAGGAAATGACGAACAAATCAATGTATTAGTTGCCCGTTCTGAAGAATATTGTACAGAGTTGTACATTACTTAATTTCACAAAGTGTATTAATTAAGTTAGGAAGTTCCAACATGAGGCAAACTTACTTGTGGTTAGAATCCCTTCATCGTGTCGTACCCCCTCTTCTCCTATGTGTCGATAAATTATTAACTTGTTCTACAAACTTTCTTAAATTATATTAAATTCTTTTCTCCAAATAAAGAGTGATGTAGATCTTTAACGGCTGTTTGAACAATTAAAACATACCTTAAATCTGTAGCTATTAATTCCTTACAACTCATTACAATTATACAAATCCGTTTTTGTATTACTGATATAAGTATATTATGTAGGAACAATAAAAAATATAGTTTGGAACGGTCTAATAGAACAACACAAAGTGCAATAGATGAAGGGATGAAAAAGGATCACCATAGTGATGTTGTGTTCTTCATATTGTTTTAATGTATCATATTAAATATTTAATAAACGATTCTAAACACACAGTCACATAATCCTCTTTCTCACACGTCCCCATGAGGTTGATTTCGAATTGTTGCTATCAATGACAGTCCCTTTTCCACGCGACCTCCCTGAGCCAGTCCCGGAGCGTCTAGTACCCAATGTGTGGCAATGCTCTCTGTTTTAAACGTGCAGAAGAATTACTCACCTCTCGTGTGCCATGCAGGAATTGCTTGAAAATATGATTTTTTTTCTTATTACTTTAATTTTTAATAATTTATATCTTTTCAAAGTCATCGTCTCACACCCCTGCAGTATTACAGACGTCCAGCAGTCATCACTTATAACAGCCAAGGGGTTGAATATCAACGAGTGAGAGCGTCAACCATTAAATTCTGGACTGGGTATTATACTGGTTATGGGTAATCCGAGTACTGTGTTCAAATGCATATACCATGGAAGTTCTATGATTACTTTCACGAAAGCTTAAAGGTAAGTATTTTTAATATTTATGTTAGTAAAGTGAGTAAATTGGAATATAATATTCATAACACAGCTCTTGACAATGTGAGAAAAAAGGTTAGACTTAACAAAAGTCATAAAATAGTTAATTGAGAGTTACCAAAGCCTATCAGCCGAGGGAATGGTAAAATGTCATTTGTGTCAGTCCACATGGTATTTCAAGAACGGACAGACCTGTAGAATTGAAATTTTGTATGCACCCTTTGGGAAGGCTGTTACGTAACTTACCATTTAAATATATACTTCAGGATTATACTTAAAATATTGAAAACTACCCGGTATCGCTGTCAAAGATACTCGAAATTATTCGTAAAATTATTTCAGATGAGAATTTACAATCAGCAGATATATAAAACGCTATCGCTTATTGCCTGCGGCTGACATGGGCGCAATAAAGCTGGACCGCCAACATGCTGCGGACGCCTTGGCTGCAGCCCAATGTTTTTATTAGACAGCTAACGTTCATGATTTTTTCCTCTAATATTGGACTCTGAATGTCTATATAGGGTAAAACCACGAATAAATGTACGAACTGTTAAAAATAATAAAAACACAGTTTCTCAACGAAAATTATAACTATTTTTACATAACTTCTAATTACCAAAAACAGCCGTAACAGAAACTAAAATTTTGTTCCCCAATATAATAGAATAATATAATTCATAGAAATAAAATAAAACGAGCTACGTACATACCAAGCACATTATTATATTACTATTGTGTAAACATTATTTATTAATATATCCCTCTTAACCTGACTTTTTTGGTTTAACACTTTCACATAAGTAGTTTGTTTCAATAAAATAAATTAATAGTTACATTTTTCAGTGATTTGGTATTGGAGCTTACCAATTAATTAAATTCCGGGCACTTTCTTGGTTTAATGAAACCTTCCAATTATTTTGTTTGCTTGGTCGTATTAGTTTATTTTAAACCTGTGTTAGTTATAATTTGTTTGTAATTATTTATTTCATACTTTGTATTTGATAGGAAATTTAAATACCATATTTTATTCTTTTATGGAATATAAGATTTTTTGGAGTGAAACATATATAAAAAGATATTTATTTAATACTTTTTAATATTTTAAACTTAGTACTGATAAATTTTAGTACATGATAGAAATCTGCAGAGAAAAGGGCATTTACAAAACACAAAGCTCGTATTCGTAAATATTGGCGCATTCTTACTTATTATTTTACCTATTTCCTTATGCCTCCAAATTTACGAACACAAAATTAAGCTAAACCAACTTGTGAAATTATTATTAAACAAATATGTACTATAGATTAAGTGCTGTATATTTGTCCCCAAGTGCCTATATATTCTGATAGTGGATGATATATAGCTTGTTGATAGGTTTACTCCCGGCCAGTCAACGTCGAGGGACTGTACGATCTGTAACCAATAATGTTACAGAAGGCTTTTACTTGATGAAAACTTCTCCAAACTCTCCTATCTTTTATATAGACAGAAAATCTTATAATAACTATTAAAAGAACTGGCGCATTATTCCTCTACTTGGGAATGAATTACAGCAAACAAGAAAAACTAGGGCTAAGGAGCTAATTATTACTTTATTATATATAGTAACTTATATGGAAACTATTATTAGTATGTTATGTAAGCTATTGTTGTATCTTGAACCGTTATTCTTGAGCAGTATGATGTTTAATGAAAAGAACATTTTAACATCAATTATTTCGACAGTAAAGAACCATGTGTACCCTACCTATATTGCTAGTACTTCATTAGTAATCATAGTTTACCCTAATAACTCTTTTTGTATTTAAAAAAGTTCCGATTTAGTTATTTTTACAACCTTTATTACAAATCAAAATCTCATTGTGAAATTTTACTCTAAATGCAATATAATGCAAGCAATAAGAATTTTATGAAAAGAAATTACTATTTCATGTTTAAAACACCTTAAACAGCCTCGTAATTTGTATAATCTTAATAAAAGCTTTGTAATATGTTTTCCACTATCTAACTAACGTTTACATCATTTTTGAAAAATCACAACTGGATCGGTCTGAAGCCGATGAGAGACCAAAATTTAACCTCAAATCTAGCACCAAATTCTAAACGTTGTAAGATTTTGATTTAAATCAACTGTTGCAATTAACATTTTGCTGATTATAAATTGTCATACAAGCTGCAAAAGTATTCATATCTAAAATAATTATTGCTTGAGTAAATATATAATTTGTCTAATTAAATGTAATATAAAATTCAAGTTTAAGAGGTTTGATTTATATTATAGTGAAATATATTGTGTCTATGGCAAAGTATCATGATTTTTATTAGATCTAGCATAGGCCTATGTGGTATAACGTCTGTGTTTCATTATTTACGTGATATTTTAAAACCAAATGGATCTTTTTTTATAATGATGAATCTAATTATTATAAAGAGTATTACATTGAATTGCTTAATTCAATTTCTTACTGTAGAAAATAATAATAGAATATAGCTGTATTATAAAATATTGCAAATTGAAAATTTGCTTGTATATATTATGTGTTATATATTTTATATTTTTTAGAGTGTTATCATTGTTTACACTTCTCTGTAGGGAATTAAATTTTGAAACCTTATTAAATTTAAGGGATAAGAAAATTATTAATATTTTTTTCCATGCAGTAAAAAAATTTCCTGAAAACTTCTCTGTATAAAACTATTTTTTGTTTGTAAGGCAAAAATTATGTAAATTACCTATATAATTTAGTTGTGAAAAAAAAATCATATGCTATCCTTTGTAATGTTTTCTACTTATATATTTGTAGAATTTAGCCTATAAATTTAGTGTGTAGAGAAGTATTTTAAAAATTGTGTGTATGTTTTACTCAAAATAATATTAAAAATAACTTATTTGTATTTTTGCAAAGCAATTGCTTGTGAACTTTCTGTTTCAAAAACCAAAATTTCTTGTCTCCCTGGTCATAGGTTTTTATGTACTCATATAATCTATTACATTTAATACATTTTACAATATAAATGTTATTGCTGAATAAAATGATACGAAACATGTATAGGTGAAGTTAAAACAAATCGATTTTATAATTAAAAAACAAACATGTCTGTTTATATGGCCCAAAAAAAACTGTCCAAAGTGAAATTTTTAACATAGCCGCGTCTTGTTTAACTTAAATAATTATAACACTTTTTTATTCTAGAAGTTCTTGAATTTTTGAAATTAGATGTTGTGTTTATGGTCACTGTAGTATTGTGTTCTATGGTATTGCATATGTTTAAAACATCAAAAAAGAGAGAAAAATTTAAGATCGTCTTATAATTTATACTTCTTTTAAATTTACATAAACTCCAATAATTGCTTAATATTTTAGAGTAGAATAGAAATAAATCTTTATTAGGTTTATATATTTAACTACATTTCCCTTGTTTAATACTTATTTTGATTTATCAAATTCCATCGTCTTTGTTCGTCCCGTATGAATATATATGATTAAAAATGGACTATAAAGGTATGGAAAATTTAAAACGAATGATATTAGTTTGTTTTAGCCCAATATTTACAATGGCAAAATATAACAATCATTACATCATAACAAACAAATATTTTACATGTTAAAGAAATGATTACATTTTTTTATTTGCTATAAAATCTAAAGTTCTGATAAATATTATGAACAAGAAATCATGAACAAGAAAAATGAACAGAAACTCGAGATATAAGGCTGATGAACGACTGGCGTCAGCTTTATAAAGGACTGCCTCGCTTGCAGAGGTAAACATTGGGAGAAAATTGACTTCCTTTGTCTGTGGAATATTTTCCTCGTCCCTTTCTATGAAACAAAGGCACAACATCAACAAAGATGTATATCGATGGGTAATGAGTCTTTAAATTTTATGTTGAAAAGGCTTTTTTTCATGATAAAAATTGATTAATATATCTATCTATAAAAATTATGCTACTTATAAGTATAAAAATCTTGTAATTTATACAGGAGTGTGAGCCAGAATATGGAAGTTTCTTTCCCTACTAGTATAGATAGGTTTAACAATAATTCTGGGTTCGATTGCATAACGGTTCTTACACATTTATTTATTTATTTATTTATTTATTTATCAACGGTCAGTGCCATTTACACAAATGTACAAACAAGCAACTAGTACATACAAAAGTACAAATTACAACATAAGTTAACAACAATATTTACTAGATAGCTTCAAGATGTATATAAATAATTTCCAACAAATAATTATTTTAAATACACAAATAGTAACAACAAAGAGTATAAACTAAGCAACAATCAATAAATACTCTCTAACAACAATTGACTTCAACCAACCCAAGAACAATACTGATATGTAGGTATATAAATGCTATTAACTACAATGGGACCAACTAGCATTTAATCTAAATACATTTTAAATGCTATGCCTAAGAACAAAAAGAAGATAAGACTAGAAAAAAGAATAAGTATAAAATTTCCTGAATAATCACGAGTGCAATATGTTTTCCCTGAAGGTAGTGGGTGAAGAGCCAAAGAAGTCGGCCCGTGCTGAAACAGAGTTCCCATGTCTCAGTAAACGAGGGATGATACTGTGGTAGCCGTAGCTGGTTAGCTGATGTGTCTTTCCAAAGAGGTCTCTCGACCTGGTGCCTCCGACTGGAACACGCAGATCTACCATGCCGAGGAGATCGGGGCAGTCGATACTACCATTTAGCAGTCTGTGCAGGAACATCAGGTCCAGATACCTTCTTCTTGACTCCAGCAGGGGCAGTCCAAGAGCATCCCTTAGCGTTGTCACCGGAACCTCCCTATAGTTAAATCCCAGCCGGACTCCAACTGTCTTCAAAAATCTTATCTGAATTCTTTCCAGTAGGTCACAATGGTTTTTCTGGAAAGGAGCCCACACCACGGACGCCATACTCCAGATGTGGTCTGACCAGCGAGATGAAGAGATGTCTCAATGAGGGAACAGAAAGACCATCACGTGAGGCTCTTATGACAAATCCAAGGGAAGCGTTGGCTTTTTTAGAAATATGTTGCAAGTGCTCCCGAGGGTCAAGATTAGGTACCATTATTATTCCAAGGTCCTTTGCACTCTCCACTCGCTTCAGATGGGCACCTCCAATAGTATAACCATACTCAAGAGCTGACCGAGAACGTGCAAATGTCATCACAAAACATTTGTCCGGATTCAAGTCCATGTCATTCAACACACACCATTCTACAAGACCATCCAAGTTACTTTGCAATCTACGGCAATCATCAGGACCAGTTATCTCAACAAAGACCTTAGCATCATCTGCAAACAACAAGAAATTAGTTGAAAGCCTGTCGCCCACATCATTAATAAACAGGCTGAACAAAATGGGTCCCAGGAGTGAGCCCTGAGGTACGCCTGACAGAACGGGTATCGGTTCAGAAACTGCTCCCCCAAACCGCACTTGTAGATGTCCTATTATTAAGGTAGGACTCAAACCAGTCAAGCAAAACACCATGGATCCCAAAGGCCTCAAGTTTTTTGATCAGGTGGACGTGGCTAATGCGATCAAAAGCCTTAGAGAAATCCAGGTAGACTGTGTCGATCTGAGTGTCCCTAGAGAAGGACCGGATTACAGTGTTATGAAAATATTCATAACATTCATTATGTCTAATACTTTTAGACGATTATATCCTCATCTCAAACAGATTTATCATACGAACATGTCCTCTTCTCAAACGGATTTATCATACGAACATGTCCTCTTCTCAAACGGATTTATCATACTATAACGACTTGGATTGTTGATATTAATATTCCAGAGTATTACTATTTAAATCATCAATAATACATCCAAGACGATATAAAATATTTTTTGATTAGTAAAGATCCTAGTGAATATTAAGTACAATGTATTATTAAATTTGTTAACTATTAAATATTATCTGGTTTGTCTAAAATAAAAATCACAGTTCTAAATAAAAACAATGGTTTTATTTTTAACTGGCAAATTAATAAGTTCAACGTTTCAGAATTTTTATCACTCTATTTTCCACAAAGAATTGACAAACCGTTTAGTAAATTTAAAAATTCCTTTGGCAAGAAATAAAAAATATTAATCAAATATATCAAACTAAAAATCAGAGCTCTCTTCTAAAATAAAATAATAAAGTTTTTAAAATAAGAATGAAATACCACTTGGAAATAATAAAAATTAAAATGTTCACTTCTAAGTTCACTCAAAATTCAAAATAAAAATTTCAACTTCTCTTTACACTATTTGAACCTTAATTTTCTATTATGCTCTATTGTTTCTTCGAGAATAAGTTTATTCAGGTTGCTCTGTAGTTTCTATGAATTTAATTTTTTCCTATAAAAAAGACAACAAAATTAATTTAAAATCAGATTCAGGATGACTATTTCAATAAAACGTACAATAAAGTGGTGCTTACCTCAAAATCACTCGCGGAAAAAAATTTAAGAAAAACGGCGCACTGCAATTAACTTCACTCACGAAAATAACCAAAAGAAGGGCGAAAATTATGAGCGGGCGCTTAAATACTTCCCTTTCCAATCACCTTTGCAGGACATCCGTGGTGCTCTCTCATTGGTCCAGCTGTATCAAACCAGGAGAACAATACTCACAATAAGACAAGTTCTAATCAATTCAAGGCAGTCAACCTGCCTTCCTAACAATTTAAAACTACCAGTGCTAACTTGCCAAAGGATTACATGTTCGATTTTACCCTGACATTTCACAAACTAATCTAAAATTAATTCCCAATATTTCGATCCCAAAATTTTTATTTAATTTGGGTTTTAATTAAAAAAATAAATCAATGTAGCTTTAAAAACGCTACACATACGAACATGTCCTCTTTCTTAAACAAATGTATCATATGAACACATCTTCTCAAACAGATTTACTTACACACATACAATGCTAAAAAAAGGAAAGATTGATACTGGTGTAAAAGATGTAATTGAAAACCGCTTAGAATACAATATTGTAATACCGTTGCAAACTATGTTGTGAATATCAGTACTTATACAGGGTATTCAAGAGGGTATGTCCACAAACTTCTATGCGCGATAGTATTCGTGATTTCAAGCACAAGTTGTTATTTACATATGCCGAAAAATGTATTGTTTTATTGGCAAACCGCCATTTTGCTTTTTTTATAAAAATTTTTATTTTTATAAATTGTTAAGCTGAAGAAACCATACTTGGCACATAAATAATAGAACAAATAATTGTGTTTTTTCATATTACAAAAAATGGTGTTGTTGAAGATTTAAAAAAATAAAATAACATAAAAACCATAATGTCATAAAATAGTTCTAAAAATGTACTAGACCCCAACTATTTGAACAATTTTAATTTCAATTTAAGCTGTACTTGTTCATAAAATCCGCAAATGCGTAAGCCAGGACAACCACTTTAAAGGTAAGCTTGCACAAGCCGGGAGCAGCAAACATTTTGAGTTGTTATAGGCATCAGCTGTTTTACATAGGTTATAGCAATTTTACAAGATATCGGCGTTGTGTGATAAAGCTATCATATAATATAGTGGCATTAATTTTAATCGTATTAATTTATTAAGGTACAACAACGATTGTACAGTTATTGACTAAGTATAGAAATACTATATAATATAGAATACTATATAGTATAGAATACTATATATTATAGAAATGAATCTGTGATGGATATATGTCAAATAAACATTCGTAACACTGAGTAAATTCAGTTTAATTACGGTACTACAAACAATATCTGAAAGACATAAAATCCTATTAAACACTCACTATAGCAATCAGTACCAAAGTGATTGCCCCTTAACGTAGTGGAATCGGGGTTTTGTGAATTTCTAAGTCACAGCCCTTAACACAACTTCTCTGAAGACAACAAATAGAAAAAAGGCATTTACATAACAAAATTATAGGAATTTAATGTAGCATATAAAGATCCAGGTCCTTATCATCAACTACAATCCTTTGGGCCTGAGGTTTTCTAAAATTATTCTTATGTAGTAACTGAAATTATCTTTCTATTGCTCATTTTTTATAAAATATATTATAACGACGGCACCACATTGTGTTGAAGTGTAGCAAAAAATTTTAAATATTTAATAAAATAATATAATAACTGCCATAATAGCACCACAAATGTTCCTCAACAATTCCATATTAAGGATAAAAATATAAATAACACGAAACAGTGCTTTGAAATGTTTATTATTAAAGCAATAAGAGGAGAAACCTCAAAAAAACACACTATCACTAATTACTAAACACTATCAAACATTACGGTGTTCAAGAACATGTAAAAATCTTGCAATGACTAGGTGATTCCCCAGAAAAAAAAATGTACATCTCTTTTGAATACAATTTATCACGGGATACGGATTATACAAATTGATTGTTAAAAGTTTAATATAAGATCTTATATACCTTTAACTATAGACAAAGTGTAGCTGTTCATATGTTTTCTGTTCATATAATGATGGTAAATGTCCAATAGCTTTCAAACCAATCTATAATTACTAAACGTAAGTATAAGAACACAATAAAATACATTTACTAGACGAAAATCATTCAGTAAACCATATGAAATCCACACAATCAAGTTTTAAAAAATAATAGTACTGTTATATTTAGACAAAGATGAAGTATTAAGTTGTATTAAATGTTATTAAAACAATACTTTCCAATATGAAATAATTATGGACGAGGTTTTTAGAAGCTAAAGGTTTCATCATCAGGCAACTCCATAAATAAATACTTACATTATTTTAATTACAATTAATATTAAAATACCATATGGTGTATGCAAGTACAAAGATTTTTGAATAATTTCAGGCAGTATGAAAAATTAGATATGACTGCAGTAAAATATTTGAATAAATTGAGAAGAAATAAGAATGAAGTTTTCAATAGGTTTTTTCTTCATTGTTTTCTTTATTTCTGTTTATGTGTAGTGTTCCCAAAGCATTTAATTTAATTGATTTTCTTACTCTTTTATTAATTGTAGGTTTTTAATTGATGTTCTGTTTCAATGCAGTGCCTGGCTACAGCAAATTTTTCAAAAGTTTATTAACATAAGGTACTACTTAACAATTGTTTTCCAATTGCTCCAATTTGGAGTCTTCAAAGGTAAAAGATGATAAATCTTGGATCATATTTAGTGCAGAGAACTCATAAGAATAATAAATAGTAGAAAATAGAGATATATCAGATATCTGACCACCAGAAGATAAATGGTTCCGTATTGACGAATGGGGGCAATCGTCTTAAGCGAACGGCAATCCCCATTTGCTGCCCTTCTCTTAAGGGATGTAAACGTAATAGAGTCAATAATAATAGGTAGACGTGAAAAAAAATCTAAAGCTATAAGGACTTTTAAACGTGATGTATATAACAAGGTCCTTGTTTACTTGTCAGCAGTTGTATGAGAGTTAGCGTAATCTGCAGTCAGTATTGACTCTTAATCGACAACAGTCCGTTTCAGCGACATCATTGACTCAGTGTTGGTGAGGTAGCTCTGGTAACAAAGATAGCTATGGCTAGGTGCTCAGTTTTGATGTTAATGGTGTTTGAACATTGTATATTCTCGTGTTACCAGATGTACAAGAGTAGTAGGACCAGCAGTCATTATTGACTCTTAATCGACTAAATTCCGCTCAAACATCCACTATTGACTATTAACTATTGACTCGGCGTTGGGAGGTTAGCACAGGTCGAGTAATTCGATACTAGTATGTATGTTGTTTGAACAGTTAACGTGAATGGTGTTAATATTGTCACTGCAAAAATATATTTATCAATGGACGTTTTTAAACGTTATTATTATTTCTATACTATTGAACGACAGTATATCAATATATCTAAACTAGTTTAAATATTTCAATCATCGATAAATAATTGATTGACAGTTATTGGGAAGTTATTTCTATTGAAAAATTATTTGTCTACGTTATTACAATATGTAGGGCAGATTTTAAGAAAAAACCAATACTGTATGTTACCAGCTATATATATATATATATATATATATATATATATATATATATATATAATATATATACATAATATACATTTTAAATATATTATATATATATATATATATATATATATATATTTAAACAGCATAGGGAAAGTTACATAATAGGTAAAAAAAAAACATATCCAACACAAGTTTCCACGGGGGATTGGTTGTCTTTACCTCTTGTGTGTGTGCTGGAGATCTGGTTATCACCTTGTCCCGCCTACCCAAGTCTATATGCTTGTTTAGATTTTTAATCGTGAGACTAAATTTGATGGATTGAAAATATAAGGTATTATAGTACTCTTACTAAAGCTATTCACTCAACAGGCTGATAAATACTGGTCCTGGTATCTGAATCATCTGGGACTACTCTCAATAGCCTTATCATACACAAATATACACGCCACTCCGGCAATCAATCACACCACGTTCAATGCCAATCACAAGAATTGTAAAATATTAAATTCCCACCACAATAAAAACCTATCCAAATAATTATTGATAAATTAATTATCCACAGAGGAAACTCTTATCGCAAGCACAACTGGACAAGTTAATACACACATATCACAAGGCACTTACTCTCTTCATGTTAAAGTTTATCCACAGTGTGTGGATGTTTATCTAATCTATTATGTAGTTTTATGTCTTGTAATGCCTATATGGTCCATCTCTCCGATAGATGCCCATTTGGTTTCATGTCTGGGGATTATATACTTTAAGGTATCTTTTTAAACGTGCTCAACATATGTAAGCCCACTTTTAATTCCCATATATAATTATAGTACCTGCCCTTATATCACCCACATATTGATTTTTGAAAATAAATTTAATGAGGCGTTAACAAACAAAATAAGTTCAAATAAAATCTGAACCTGAACATCAAGCGTTTTGTGGCTTGGTGGGGCCGATACTTAGTTAAAGAAAAAAATAAATGAAAATAACAAAAATTGAACTGTAAATGATTGATACAGTATTAAAATCATTCTGAAACCGTCTCCTTGGTTCTCATAGTCACGGTTTTATGCGTATTTTAAACTGTTCTTAATCTATAGAGTTTCCTTGTCTAACAGCGTTCTACAGGCTCTGGTGTCACGGACGACTAGCATTCGTATAGAGCAGAACGTACAGTATCGTTCAACATGAATCAATAAAAATAACTAGGATGATACAAAATAACTTAATCGTATTAGAAAAAAAGAATATACTACGAAGATTTTTTTCTTTATAAATCTTGAAATACATCCAATTACTTTCCTTAATTCATTCATGCTGTTCTCTCTGTATAACGTTATTTACCGCACATAATTCTAGTGCTGTAGGTTTGAGTTGCAATAAACATAGAAACAGTAACGATAAGAAGAGAATATAAACGGTTTACTCAATTTGAAATACATTTAAAGATACGTACAAAATTATAGAGGAAAACGGAAGCTCTCGGCGTATCAAAATTAAACAATTTACAAAGGACACGAAAAGGTTTTTCTGTTATCACAGCCAACGGGTGCCTCCTGTTATTAAAACAACATTTCCGTAGTCCAGGCACGTACATAAACCTGGTATATATAGCGTTTCAGTATTTCGTGTACTTGGGGGGCGAGTGTGCATGACTCGGTTTTGTGAAATTCCTAACTAGAAATGGAGACTTTCCCGTAAAAGAGCAAATAACAGATATTAATTCACATTAATAACATTCATATATAATAGATTTATAATTAATGTATGTTTATGTATGCCATGTATAAGAATAAATGCCAAGATATTATGTCTCATATTGTACTCATTGGGGAGAAAAACTCCTTTTTATGTTTATGTACCATTTCAAAGTAATCGTTAAATATTTTACACAATAGAATTTTTATTGCTTTTTAAACTGTAGTGTGGGAAAAAAATGGATCGTTGAGGCTTGTGATGTTATTATTCATTTCACCATTTTCACTGAAAGCCACAGTTAAAATGCCATATCCACAATGCCAATGAAACCTAAACAGTTTTTGGAGTATCTTATGTGAAAACATTTCACAGCTTTGTTCATTAAGGTTGGTTTTAGAAGGTGTGTGTGAATAGTATTTACTATGCATTAGATAATTTTTAAATCATCACTAGCGCAACATGGAATGTAAATAGATTACACTAATTATCAAGCAAAATATTTAATATTTTATAAAATTTGACTAGCACTTTGTCAAACTTTAGTTGAATGTGTCAACAGCCGTTTTAGTATCAGTTAAAGTTGGACCGTGAAAACATAACTTTTGCCATTTTTCGGAATTACAAAATATTTAAGATATATTATCCCAATATTTTCCCTTGTATAAACCTACCTCGGTTTTTAAACGACTGTCTTACAAAATGAATTAGCCGAATTGGTCAAGCCGTTCTGGAGATTAGCACTTAGCAACACAATTTCAACTAAATTTTATAAGATTTCTTCTTTATATTTTCTTTTTATTCGACACCCAGAGAGATTATCCAAACTTTTAAAACCTATTAAAAAAGTAAGATTTATGCCTGAAAGCAATTTGAGTATGCCACCACTGTTTAGATCACACAATATCTGAGAGCTGTTACTGAGGGAATTCATATATTGGACCATCTACAAGTTTCCTGAGCTTGGTGGATTCGGCTAGAAAATTTCCTTTATAATCTTAAGTTTTATAATCTAGTTATTAACTTAGCAGAATTGTACATGGCGACAGGGGTTTTAATAAAAGCCGAGCCTGAGAGACCTAGAGTTCAACTCTTGATCCGGAGACCGACTTTTTGTGTCTATACATGCATTTTCGAGATCTGAAAATAATGTGGGATACAATCATATAACCTTGTTAAATATATATACGTTTTCAACAGAGAATAATTAATTACATGTGTTTTTAGTCTTTTTGTATCAGTGTTTTAAAAAACCGCAAATAAAGTTTTCTGGGAATTCTGATACAGTTCACACCCATACAAAGACAGAAATATATATATATATATATATATATATATATATATAATATATAGTATATATATAATATCGATATAAGTAGGTAGTAAAGTGGCGTTTCTGGCGCACTTTCCGAGCCAACAGTAAATCAAGGGGAAATACTGTTTAAAGGACAATAAACGAATCTGTAAATCAAACAGTAACTCAACGAATGAAAAAATTAACCGAATCCGTTCCAAAAGCGACCCAGAATCCCCTACTGACCAAAAATGAAAAATACCGAATCTATAGCTGTTTGCTTCTACTTTCTTAAGCTGTTTTAATGTTAAATCTCCTTAGTTTCAATGTAAAGTCTTCGAAATCTTTTATTATACAAAGTTAATTGTAACACATGCTTTGTCTTTTATTGTCTTTTTCCCAGTAACAACCAAGTGTAATTTATCATGTTTATTCAATTCTTTAATCTTTTTCATCCAAAACATTCAAAAATCTGTTCGGTAAGTGGTACTTTGAAATCTGCCAATTCTGCTATGATTGTTAGCCCGAATTTATCTTTCATTTTCTCCAATGTCACTCTATTTTATACTTTCTTATTTTCTTCTAATTCCATTAATTTATTATATTCTTTGAACTTTAAATCACCAACTTCATTTAATTCCTTTAGTAGCTCCATTTTACATTAGGAAAAAATTTGAGTGTGTCAAGTTTCACTATTTTAGTAAAATATCTTTTTATTAAGGAAAAGTTATCAACTTTTAAGCTTAAAGTTGGCAATAATTTGAGATAATTCAGTAGATAATCAAGGTTTTTAAGGTCCCTAC
The DNA here is from genome assembly GCF_021130785.1 of Homalodisca vitripennis. Classification (NCBI taxonomy): domain Eukaryota; kingdom Metazoa; phylum Arthropoda; class Insecta; order Hemiptera; family Cicadellidae; genus Homalodisca; species Homalodisca vitripennis. Next base: position 117,922 of record NW_025776163.1, read on the forward strand.
ACACTAGTATTAGAGTTTTTTTGAAAAATCCTGAAAATCTACTTGAATTATCCTCAAATTATTGCCAACTTTAAGCTTAAAAGTTGATAACATTTCCTTAATAAAAGATATTGTACTAAATACTGAAACTTTGACACACTCAAATTTTTTCTATATAAATGGGCGTGCGATAAAAAATCATGTCCGTTCTGCAAAAAAGAAATTTTAAGAAAAAACTATGATCGACATTTATGGCTCCAAAATCCATGCCAAAAAAACAAAAGAAATTTACGAGAAAGAACTGAATTTTTTAAGACAAATGGGCTAAAGAGAATCAAATTCGATGGTCACGAAAGATGTATAACATAGAAAAATTGCGTGAATTAAAGAAAAGCTTTAAGGAAGATAAAAAAGATCTCAATCTATTTAATGATGAAAAAATTCAATCAATCGCTGAAAAAAATTGTCCATTGAAACAAACAATAAAACTAAGTCTGAAATGATCGAAGAAATTGACGAAAAACCTAAAAATATCATTGATGTAGAAGTTTTATCCTCAATACACGGTCTTATTCAAGCAATACATTTTAACAAACTTGAACGACAATTTCATGTCAATTTTACAAATATCTATCAAAATTATGAGGCCAGAAATATAAAAGTTTAATAGAAAAATTTCAAGAGAATGTTAAAAATATGAAGGGTTATCTCTCTTGGAATGTGAATATGAAAGAACTTTAGTGAACGGTGAAACACAAAAGTGTCCAATGTACTTTACTATAAAAGCAGACGAAATCTTCGATGTAAACGATTTATCACCAAACAATTTAATAAATTAACACATCGTGAACAAACAAATCATCCAAATAAGGGTTCTGGAATGGACATTTAAAAGCTGCAAACAACTAGTTTTGAGCATTAATAAAACACGAAATGATGAACGCAGGGATCTTATTATCGATTTACCAAAGAAAAACAATCAAAGATAAAAAAAGCTTGGTACTAAATATTCAAAAATAAAGATGACTATTGCTTTATTTATTCTATCCGATGCGCTATTAAAAAACCAAAAGAATACTGTGAAAGATCAAAACAATATGAAAAATTTGTAAATGACGAGATATTTTTCGGGCCTTGAGTATCCATTGTCTTTGAAAAAGTATACAGTTATTTGAGAAACGAAGTTACAATTTTTTTTTTTTAAAAAAAAAATTTAAAAATTTTATTTTGGAAAAAATTTAAATTTTTTTTAATTTTTAAAATTTTTAACCCCCTTTTAAAAGATTTTTGATTTTAAAAAAAAAGAAAATTCCCTTTTTTTAAAAACTTTTTAAAAAAAAAATATTTTAAAACACAAAAAAAAAATTTTAGAATGTTTTAATTTTTAAAAATTTTTAAAAGTTTAAAAATTTTAAAAACATAATTTTTAAAAAAAATTTTGTTTTCCCTTAAAATAAAAATTTTTATAAAAATTTAACATTTCATTTATATTTTTGGAAGGGATTTAAAAAATTAAAAAAAAATCCCAAAAATTTTAAAAAAAAAAGAAAATTATATTTTTTTATTTAAATTTTGTTTTCTTTTGTCAAATTTTAAAAAACGTTTAAATTTTAAAACCGAACAAAATTTTTAAACCCCCGGCTGGGGGCTTGTTAAATTTGGTGAATTTTTAAAAAAAATTTAAAAAGTTTTTAAAAAAAAAAGGTACCCGGGGGATTTCTCAAATTTTGAAAGGAAAGAAATTTTAAAAAAAAGATTTTGCAAAACAATTTAAATTTTTTGGGCAGGCCCAAAACCAAAAGGGATTTTAATAAAAATTTTTAAAATTAAAAAAGGGAAATAAAAAAGAAAAAAAAGGAAAAAAACCATTTTGGAATCAAACCCCGGGAAAAAACAATTTTGGGATAGGAAAACCAAAAACCGACAAGAAACCTCTTGGGACATTTAAAACAAAAAATTTTTAAAAACAGGAAAAAAGGGGGAATTAGAAAATTTAAATTTTACCCAAACAAAAAAGGGGAAAAAGTAAAAAGTTTCATTTCCCCAAAATTTTTTTTAAAATTTCAATTTTTAAAAATGAGCCAAAAAAGGCGAGAAAGATTTTTAAAGTAAAAAATTTTTTAAAACTATAAAAAGGGAAAAAAGAGTATTTTTTGAAAAAGTTTTCAAGAAAAAAAAAAACAATTTAAATTTAAATCTTTTTCAAAATGTATGCGAGTCACTGTAAAAAACAAAAGGTTAATTAAAAAAAAACCCGTTTACATAGGGGATTTTTAAAGGGGTTTTAAAAAAAAAAGGGACCGTTATTTTTCCAAAGTTTTTTTTGAAAACGGACCCCTTTAAAAATTATTAAAGAAATATAGAGACTTTGATACAGGATTATCCAAAAACGAATGTTTCCTACAAAAAAATTAAGAAGGATAGGAAATTAAAAGAGGTTAAAAGCAAAAGTTTTAGAAGAATTTTGTGGTTTAAGTTCAAAATGTACTCTACAAATATCTAGAAAAACCCATTTAGGTGAAAGGAAATTAAAGAGAAGCGTTGTAAATAAAACAATAAAATCGAAACTTGAAGAATGTTTGTTCGAAGTAAAAAAGAATTTAGGGGGACGTATAAAAATAAAAAATGATTGTACCACTGTTCATAAACAAGTCACTGAACGTAAAGATATAAGAAAATTTTGTCCTAGAAAATTTAAAGATCGTAAGTACCTATGGCTATAAAAATGAAGCAAAATCTTTTATTAGACGAATTAAATAAATTTGGGAAAAACTTTGAAATTAAAATGGAAGTTTTAAAATATGAATTTAAAAAACAAATTTTTAATTTTTCATAAAAAAGGGAGGCCAAAGAAATGTAAAATGAGAATTTAAAAAAATTTTTAAAAAATTTTTAAAAAAAAATAAAAAAAGATGGTTTTTAAGAAAATTTTATGAAAATAGAAAAAAATTTAAAAAGGAAAAAAATTAAACTTTAGAAGGAAAGGGCCCCCGTTTGTAAAAGTTAAAGATATTTAGAATTTTTTTAAAAATTTTTTTTCCCAATAGTAAAGACAAAAAAAAAGGCAATTTTAAAGTTGTGTAAAAAATCTTTGGCTAACATTCTTTTGGTAGGGAGAGAAAATTAAATTTTATGTCTTAAAAACATTTAAAAAAAACTTAAACGAAGAAAAAAATTTTTTGTGAATTTTTAAAAGAATTCTATAAATGGGAAAAGTTTTGATTTTTGAGTTAAAAAATTTTTGTATAAAAATTCAAAAGATTTTCATTTGGTTAGGAAAAAATTTGGATTTTTTTTAAAAAAATTTTTTTTTGGGAACTTTTCAAGTTTTTTCACTTTTCGGAAAATTTTTCTTTTGAAGCCTGAAAAAGTAATAAGGAATTCCCCCATGTGATTTTCTTAATTAACACAAAAAAAAATGTTTTTTTTTATCAAAATCTTTACAAAAAATTTGGTTTCATTTTAAATCAATTTTTAACTTTTTTTTTGCATTATTTCCGTTTTATTTCTTTTAATTTTCAAGTGTTTACGTCCTCTAAATATTTTATCTTGTTTTTAAGTTTGTATACCAAATTTCAATACTTGGAAAATTCTTTTTAAAACCCCTTTTTAAAAATTTTTTTTTTTTTTTGATTCAAAATTAAAAAATAAATCCGTTCATTAAAAAACAGTGTTTTTGAAAGTTTTAAGGTGCATTCATCCCCTTGATTTTTGTTATTAAACTTTTTTTTATTTTTCATTATTTATTTAATTGCTTTCTGTTTTTTCATATTCCAATATTTCCAAAAACATCTTTTGCCCTTTAATACCAATTCATTGTTTTCGTCTCCCAATTTAAGATATTTTATTTTAAATTAATTGTTTATTGAGTAGGTCTCCAATGATCCATTTTAGATAGAAAAGAATTTTATAGAATTTTTATTTTGAGTTTAAAGCCATTTTTTTTAAATGAAATAGTGTTTTTTTAGAAAGTTTGAATTGTCAGAATCTACCCCTTTTTCCTTAGAATGTATTAAATTTTGTTTCTCCCATTCCTTTTTTTTTTCCTTTTCAATCTTAAATATATTGTTGTTTTACTCTCATTTTTAATAAATTTCTCAGAGTCTTGAAAGTAGGAACGATTTTTTGAATTTCTTTTAATATTTTTTCTAATTGGAATATAATCGATTTCATTGGTTTTTCACTGATTTTTGATCCATAAGCAACATTTGGGAAAAAGTGTAAAAATTTCGATTCTTTGTGAAATGTTCGGTATGATTTTCAAAACTAGGTTCAAACGAGATTCAATGTACTTCAATTACATCGAACGGTCTAAATTTTGGCGTTTTTTTCCTAAATTATACCTGATTTGGCTCATTAGTTTCTTGAACAAACCCTAAAAAATCTACAATAATTGCTGGGAAAAATTATTTTTTACTGGTGATTTTATTTGAATTTTTTTAGAGAGATAATTTTTTTGCATTTCAAAATTGTTTTCGTTCAAAGTTTAAAGATTTATCTGATTGTTTGAATGTTTTCAGATAATTTTTAAGGGAATTTTTTATTTGATCGAAAAGGGATAAAATTCCTTTGTTTAAAACCCTAATTTTTTTGTTATTTTTCTTCTCCCCTAAATCCTATACAATAAGGAGAACTTTCACTAATATTTATTACAAAATTTCAGAATAAAAAACGCTTTTGAAAATTTCCGTACCCCAAATTATTTAAATATTTGGGGGCCCCGGCACAAAAATCGAAAAAAAAACTAAAAAGAAAGGGGATCCTGGTTAAATAAAATTTGATCAAGCTGCATGGAACACGATATTTTTTATGCAAAAAAATAGGACACCCAAAATTTCCCGACATATCGCAGATTTAAAATTTTGCAAATAAGGCAATGGATAGATTTTTTTAAAAAAATGCTAGTTTAGGTGGGAAAGGGTTTGTTTGCCTTCCAACAGTGGAGCAATTTTTTTGAAGAGAAAATAGGGAAAGGGAATCGAAGAGAACTTAAAAATTTTTAAAAAAAAAATTTTTAAATGGAAAGGGGAAGTAAATTTTAGCAAA